>NW_028279187.1:0-216460 GCF_059751315.1 Micrasema longulum | reverse complement strand
TTTTTGTATATAAGTTCTGCACTCTTTTTATTTATTTTTTTTCGAATTCTTGTATATATTCAAAGTGTGATGTTAAATTTAATCTGGAGTCAAGAATAATTCCTAAGTATTTCATTTCATCAACCCTTTCAATAATTTTACCATCAATATTTACATTCATTGTTATGCCATGTGCTTTATTACCTATTTCTATATATTTTGTTTTACTAACATTTAATTTCAATTTATTTATCTTTAGCCATGACAAAAGATACATAATATTTTATCAGTGAAAGCGATCCCTCCACACACCTGTAGCTCAATCGCAAATTACTATCGACATGCCAATAAGCGATGTGATAACAATTTCTCACCGTGGTTGTTTATCGTATTCGCGATCACAATGCAACATCCGTGTACACCTAATATTAAATGTCAACATATTTACGTTTCGCGACGTATAATCCTGCTGCGCAATCGAATATTTGAATTTCAGCCGTGTAAATATGGAAAATATTCCAAAACTGCTATTTTGATGTATGTATTATTTATCATGCTATTCATTGCATTTAGCCGGTGGTTGGCAAAGCCAAATCTCAAGAAAAGCAGTCGCTATAGTAATTGTAATTTAATTTTCACTTTTTTGTATTAGATACTCTTTACTATTTTCAAAATGCAATATATTTTCAACAATATTTTGAGTTTGTCCAAATTTTTGTAGACAAGGACCGTATTCAACTCCCTGGGGAGATGTTTATATGAAAGTGAAGTGATGTTTCGGAAAAAACTTAAAACCCTCTTGTTCTCTAAATCATTTGAATAAATCCGTAGCACGTGACAACAAAATAAATTATTTTAATTAAATTACAAATTTAAAAGCTTCAATTAAATTAACCTAACAATAGAATCACCATGTAAAGCGCCCTTGAGGTATTTTATTACGAGAATGGCGCTATATAAGTTATCCATAATTAATTAATTAATTAATTACAACAGAACATGAATGAACATAACAGAATGGTGAATGTTACTCAGTGTGTAAAGTGGCCACTTAAACCAGCCATTGACAGGTCGTAAGCCCTGTAGATGCCTGGACTTCTATATTACCTTCTCTTAAATGTTCGTCATCTCTGTTGTAATATGTAAATGCAATATATTGTATTATTTTTTATAGTAAACGCCGATTTTTCGCCAATGAACTGTATTTATTTACGAGGAAAACAAAAAACAAACCGACACGAGCGTTGACTAAGAGATTACACACGCGTTGACTTATGACTGCGATAACTTCAGCATGTTCATTATTGTTCATTGTGATCGCTCAAATTTTATGAATATTTGTATGAAAGACTTAAGTCGGATATTGTCGTTGGATTTGCTCAAAGTTCAAACAATTTTTTGTCGAAAATAAAGTAGTGAATTTGAATTTCATTAACCGTGAATTTAATGTGGAAGTTCATTTCAACGAGAAATTGGATTTAAAAAATGTTTTGCGTGGCAGTTTCTCAAAAAGTGTACAAAAAACTAATAAACATGATTTTAATCTAAATTAATTACTTTAACCTACGTCACAAGCTTTTAAGAATCAATCAATAATCTATTTCCGGGAAGCTAACTCACCAGTCGGCAGGACTCGCGGAAGAGAACTTGTGAAGTCACGGACGGAGTAATTTCAAAATTATAAAACTTTACAAAATCTAATAATAAATTGAATTGGCTTAGATTGATAGTGATTTTTAAAACATTGAAAAAACCACTGATCTTCTTTATTTTAGCATTTTCCTCGTCTTTTATACTGTAAATTTGGCGATTTGTATGAAAGGCTTATGTCGGATATTGTAATTCTTCCTCGTTACTATTGTTAATGAAAAGCAGACTGTAGCGAAAAAAGGAATTTCATTCGGTTTTGTAAAATGTTGGAAATATTTGAATAAAGGAAAGGAACACGGAAATGGACCTACGGGTATGGGTGTTTTCTGTAAATTAAGAAATGTCTTTTTTGTGATCGACACCATTTTCAGAAGGTGATTAATACAGTTTTTTGCATAAAAGCGGTCTAGCTGTTTTTAGTAGAACATAGAATTGACCTTAATGTACCCGATTACATCAATATTTCATTTTTTTCAAAATTGTTTACTGGCTGCTTCTGTATAACTACGTTCTTTTGATCTTCACAGGCCGCAGTGACGTGAGGAGCTTGCATAGCGCTGACCACCCCCTCTAAGAATAAGAATAAGGACCTGCGTAGTTTTGATAAATGTAAAAATATGCACATAACTGCCAATAGGACTTAATAAGAGTTTTTTTTTACCAGGTTTTCGTAGGTCAACACTGACGTGTAGGGGTTCCAAGCTTTATTTCTTCCGACTAGTTTTATGGAATTCTTCAACGCCATAAAATCCACCGTTTCGTTATGGTGCCCGTGGATTATTCCCATAAATAATTTTGGGTTTAAGGGCGTGTCCTGTCAATTCTCCCATAAACTGAGCTAGTTAGATACGGGTGTAGTATTTATGTAACGCGCTATGCTACTGTTCTTGTCTAACTCGAAAACACATATATAAATACTTTATGCCTTTATAAGAACATTCTTCAGAATTATTTATTTCGTTTAAGTTTATTTTAAAAGCTGTACCAACATAAATTGAACGTAGTTATGCAGAAAGCAGCCAGTCCACAATTTTGAAAAAATTAGATATTGATGTTATCGGGTGCAGTAAGGTCGATTCTATGTTATGCTAAAAACAGCCAGACCGCTTTCATATAATAAACTGTATTAATCACCTCCGGAAAAATGTGTCGATCACAAAAACAGCATTTCTCAATTTGCAGAAAACACCCACAAAACTAGAAAAATCTTATGATACTTTAAAGATCTTTTGAACTGGTCAAATACACAAAAAGATTATTGTTTGTAAATAAATAAAAAACTTATGTATTTATTGTTTATCGTTTCTTAAAGTCAAAAACATTCAAACTATTTTGTAGATTTTATAATTCACTCTTTTCACAAAGTGGCTATTATCTCAGTTTCACTTTTCTATGGCTGGCTGCTTTCTGTATAACTACGTTCAATTGTTACTCTGTACATATTTTTCAGTTTTATTTTCTTAAAAAATGTACATATTTGCGTTCTTGTGATTCAACTTGATAACGAGCTTTTGAATATAATTTTTTTTTGATGTTAAGAGTGTTTAAATATGTTTCTTTAGCGAAAAACATATTTTCTAAAAATTTCAATCGACCTAGCCAAAGAATCAATAGTGTACTATAAATTCCATATTATAAATAACTAGCCCAGACATTCATTTTTCACAGATCAAAATTTGTCCAACATAAGGATAATATATATGGTATTTTTTTTTATTTGAATTATCTGAATCGGGTTCTGGTACCGTGGCTAGTGTTGCATACTCACGGATCAGAGGTCCGAGGTTCGAACCCCACTCTACCACCTAAGTAATTAAAAATATTTGGATAAATTATAAGAACGTTAATGTATATTTATTTTTTAATGTTTCTATTTTTATTTCTAAATTATGATAAAAAAAGCAGATTAAACAGATCAATTTTCAATGCATATCATGTTCTAAACAAACGTTAAAAATACCTTGGTATTTACCTTCATTATGACATCACAAATTACAAAATGTTGGTTGCCATTTGTAATAAACAAAACTTGTCGGCAACTTTGGCAAAGAAAGCGTCTTTTGCGGGGTTAACACATTAATGAAAAATTGTTATTAAGTTAGCCACATATTGATCTCAATTCGCAACAATACGTTAAGCATCTTAAAGCAGTGTTACATTGAGTTTTTATTATTTTTTATTTGGTTTAAAAAAAATTATCGTCATAAAGGCGTCTGTCAGTTAAAACGTTTATAAGAAAAAGGTGAGCAAGTTGATAAGGGGTAGACCTTTTTATATCCTGTAAATTATTTTCACGACTAAAAATTGTGTGGCTTTTAATTGCCAAATATCTCCTTATTTTTTTTATTCATATGCTATTTTTATTTTTTATGTTTAGTGATTTACATTTGTTTTAATTTTCTTATTATTACTAATACTTACACTTATGTTTAATTTTTTAGCTTTAAATGGTTTATTCTCTAATTTATATTTTTGCCTCAATTTTTATTATTAGAGGTATATTTTCAAATTTGACATTCATGCTTCAATTTTTATTATTATCGTTTTGTTTTCAAATTATCATAAACGTTTTATTTTCTTATTAATAATGGTATATTTTCTAATTTATATTTATGATTCCATTTTTATTATTATCTGCGTGTTTCTAGTTTATATTTATTTTTAATTTTATTATTATTATTATTTGAATTTTTAAGCATCATTTAATAAAAAACATATATAAAAAAGAAGGTCCTTACAAAACACAGGAATTTCCTGCTAGTCGGGACTTGAAACAAAGAGACTCTGTACATTTTAAAACTGTGAAATACATAAATAAATAAATTCCCTTTCCGCATAATGGTGTAAAGGGTACTGCATTGGTACACCAATCGTAGCGAATCTTGATAATTTTTTGTTACGTGACGGTAAAATTATCAGTCTTTCGCTTCAGGTGCCAGTCCAGGGACTATGAAATATTATAATTTAAAAACACCCTTTTAAATAAATATTTCATGTCAGTCACTCCGGTGACAACTGTCATCAAGCGGAGGCGATACGGTTGGCTTGGCCATGTGCTGCGGATGCCTCCTGAGAGCCTTAACCACGCTTTCCACTTTACAAGGCATCATGTTCTTGACGTCCTGGACGTCCACTGCTGACTATTTGTCAGCAGATTGTGTTAAAGCTGCGGAACGCGAACTTTAGTTCGGAGGGCGCACAGGAGCTGGCAGGTGACAGATATTCTTGGAGGGTCTTCGTGGACACCATATGCTCCGACTAGTGAGCGGACATGGAATGATGATGATGATGATTTAGGGAATCAAACCTGGGACCTCCGGTTTTTTTTGTTTGTTAATAAACTATTAAACTATACCAAAAATATTTTTTTGAAATTTTCATATTATTATCAGCGCTGGCATACATTAAGTTTCTAGCTTCTTCCACGTTTATATATGAGCACGCACTCACACGCTGCATTTTAACCGCTTGTAACACCAAGCGTAAAGCGCAGACCGGAACTGCATGATCGAGGCACTTCAGATTCTACGTGTCCCTCGTTGACTTCAGTTCGTTTTGCGTTTAGCTCTTTCTAAGACTTTCAAATACATACATACTCACTTAATATAAATTCGTGTCACGGTTAACTCATTCAGTGTTGTACTTAATTTAATGCTTATCCATACACGCCCTTTGGTTCTGCCTGCTTTTGACATGACCAGACTTAAAATTTTGGTTTATATAATCATGCCACGTCTGCCTTAGTCGTCCTCGTTCCACGTTACCGTTAATTTTTGCAATGTACACCTGTTTTACTTTCATCATCCATTCGCTCTAAGTGACCAAACCAGATACCCTTTTTAAATCTTATCAATTATAACCGACTCAGATTAACACTCTCGGCTAATTTTATCATTCTTAACCCTGTCATTTGCCGTACAATTTAATTCTCTAATTTAAACCGCCCGCATGAAAACTTTTATTGTATCCAATTTCCCGAAGAGCTGAAGTTCCTCATTATACACCGTGGTTGCAAATTAGAGTTTTGTTTGATTTTTTATCACCTATTCTTATGGCGATATTGCTTAACAGGCGTTAAATCGTATAATTAGGAGACATTTTCTGTGAAGTTTTATGACGCTTTTTCTAAAAGTTAGGAGCTGTGTTTATCGTTCCTAACATCGTTTAAACCGTGTATTTTACGAAACTATATTTTTTTTATGATCTAATTCCAAGTTAAAGTTATTGCGTAGGACGGTGTAGGGTTTGAAGTTCGTACTATACAGGGTGTTCTTGAAACCCTGTCACATCCGAACTACACTGGCTACGTTTTCCACAGAGGGTCGAATACAAACTCTGTTGGCTTATGAATAAGTCACTGCACAACTCGGCTCCGGAATATCTAAGGGAACTATGCATTCCAGATGAACTAGCTGACAGACGTCTCACGCTTAGATCAGCTACGTCTACGGCGAGAGGAAAAGTTATTATACCTCTACGCAAACAGCGCACTAAATTTGGTGAGCGCGCATTTGCGGTCGCAGGCCCTATGGCATGGAATGCTCTCCCAGCAGAGGTGCGAGGCTGTGAAAGTGAAGTGATGTTTCGGAAAAAACTTAAAACCCACTTGTTCTCTAAATCATTTGAATAAATCCGTAGCACGTGACAACAAAATAAATTATTTTAATTAAATTACAAATTTAAAAGCTTCAATTAAATTAACTTAACAATAGAATCACCATGTAAAGCGCCCTTGAGGTATTTTATTACGAAAATGGCGCTATATAAGTTATCCACAATAAATAAATAAATAAAAATCCGAAACCACGATGATCAGTATGGGCAAGAAGACATATTAGCATATTTTAAAAATATTTAGAACAAAGATTTTTTTTTTTAATATTAAAAAAAACTAATGGCAAATGGAGCGCGACGCAGTATCAGACTCTCCTCTTCCCCCTTCTCGTTTCACCCCTGCAGAAGTAAGCAACCATTTGCTTTTTTTGATATTTTATTTTTTTAAATTTTATTCGTTCTAAAAAAATATTTTAATGTGCCAATATGTCTTCTTGCTCATACTGATCATTGTGCTTTCGGATGTGACAGGGTTTAAATAACACCCTGTATAAATAACATTATTATAAGATAACATAGAATATACCAGAAGGCGCGTAGAACTAAGTTTGCAAACATCTTACTGTATCCAAAAGTTTGCCATGCGCTTTCCCTTCCCGAAATCCCACCTGCGCGTATGTGTAAAGTGGCTGCGTAGAGTTGCCAGACCGTGAACAAAATGTTATCATAGCACAAAGATACGATAGTTTTGTGTTATTTTATGTTTTGTTTTACCGCAAAAAATATTTTGCTGAGTGGACTTTAATAAAATATCTGGTACTTTTATTAGGCAAACGTAAAAACATCATTCAATAATCATTTACTAATTAATATCGTTCAATATTATACGCAGGCTTATAAATAGAAAGCGGGATAAACAAATTCGACTACCCTGGCAACACTAACAAAATGTCCACCAAGTTTTATTTGACAAACAGACAGACGGTAAAATAGTCGAATTCTTAAATAGTATCATTTGTGAATTCGCTACTTGAAAACCTAATTCTATTCACCATATCTGACGGAAAATTATTTATTATTAAAAAACCGAAATCGAAGAACGAAAGAAAAAAATGATTTCTGTAAAAAGTGCTATCAAAGTTGTGGTCGGTATAAAAAATTTGCAGTAAGAAAAATACCCAGGAAATATATATATTTTTTTTAATGTATAAATATTTGCGTTCTTATGATTTATTTATTTATATATCAACGGTTCAATGAACCTTTTACAATAAAAAGTTTTACAGAAATAATCACAGCAGTGAACAATTCATTATGTAATATATAATATGAAATATAACTTTATAATTCAACTAAATAATTAAAACTAAACAAATAAGTATTTTTTTTTTTTAAAACGGCAAAAAAGTATAAAAGAAACATACAAATATAAGATTACAAATAAAAGATAACAAATTGAAGTGAGAAAACCTTATGTTCTAAATATAAATATAGCAAATTAAAATTGAGAATAATTTAACATAAACATAAAGTGACTAGTATTTAGCTAGGTTATAATGAAAAAGAAAAATAATGCTAAAATAATATTTTATAAATAATACGTTTTTTGGATTTTTACCCATTTACCCAAATACTTGATTTTCTAGGCCATTTTCAACGAGTTGTAAATAACTCACTATTTGAAAATACGAATCAAGTTGGGGTAGAGTGGTATTCGAACCGCGGATCTTTGAGCCGTGAGTCAGATACAGTAGTCATGGGACCACAACCCGATTCAAACTCTTATAAATAAAAATACTCCTACAAATATATTATTTCTCAACGAACGCCCGGGTATTTTTTTCACTGCAGATAAAATGAGTTCATATTTTTTGTGTTACGAAATTACACATACAAGATGCTCAAGGTCGCTTCGGATAATTTACTGCCTCAAATATTTATATTTCTCTTTCTTCTTTTGCATATTCTAAAACACGAGAGTGCGAGAGACGGAAATAGAATTTAGGAATGGTTCAGAAATAAGTTTTTACTAATGTTTGGATTTTAGGATGTCTGAAATTAACATCCGTTTCCGCAACCACTCTAGAGGTGATTTTGGGATCGTCGAAATCGTTTTAAATATACATAAAATATAATTTAGAGATTTAAATGAGATCAATATGGTCTTGATTTAAACTGTCTCTGTGTCCGGGCGGATGAAGCGTACAATATGTGTGTCAAACCATTGACGAGTGTTTTCAACTCGATGGCCGCTCTCGGGTAAAAATCCTGAATAAGGAAATCGACTGGAGATATGTCCGCTTCGTTGTGTAGCGATTGGTCATGAGTTCGATTTCCGGGGTGCTATTCTGAACCTTCTCGCAGGAGTAAGAAAGATTTCTACTGTATATGAGGTGGGGATTTTTAGTTTTTGTATGCACTACACTTTGACGTTTGATCATCAGTGTGGCCATGTATGAAGTGCAGTGTAAGTCGCATGCAAAAATTATAAATTCTTACTTTATTATATATCGTCAGATTCGTGGCGTAGTGGTCAGCGCATTTGCTTGCCAGGCAAGAGATCTCGGGTTCGATTCCCGACATGGTTGATGTGAAATATTAGTTTGAAAAGGTGTTTTTATACTAGAATATTTCATTTCATATTTCAATGGCACCTGAAACGTAAGATTGATCATCTTACTTTTCACGAGGCCGACAAAAGAGGATGCAAAACTTGCAGTTTACGTTCTAGTGCCATCCCTAATGTATGGGGCCGAAGTAAGTAATTGGAAAAAAAACAATTAAAAGTGGGTTGAATGCTGTCAAAATGCGATCTCTCAGGCGAATGTGTAATAAAACGATGTATCATAGGTGCACAAATGTCGATATCCGTGCACTATGTAAGGCTGAGACAAGCATTATCGACAGAATCAAGAAAGTAGTGCTGCGTTGGATTGGACATGGCAAGAACAAAGGACGGCTAAAGGGATTTACGATGCGAATGTTGATGGATGCAGAAAACGAGGAGGACCGAGAAAGACATCGCACGATCAATGTCATCAATTTATTTTTTATATTTTATAAAGGCAACAGAATACAACACAATACATTTATTAAAAACAATTAGAGAGAATCATTCTAAGGTTAAAAATGACATTTTAGTGGTATTCCAATTAGAGCCTAAATTTGTTACTAGGTATGTCAAAACAGGGTGCGCGTGTGAGAGAGAGAGAAAAAAAGGGGATGGGAGGGTGTAAGGGTGTATATATGTGAGTGCGAGTGAGAGAGTATCATAAATGCTCTGTAAATGCCTGGACTTCCCTCTTCCCGATTCCCTCTCAAAAATGTTTTCCCTCTGTTGTTTCTTCACTGTCAACTTCATTGTAAAATAAAAATAAATTGTAAATTGGATCTAGATTACTTACCATCCATGCGCTCTGTAGCTGCAAGACGTGCTGTAACCTAGCTCCTATCACCCGTGGGAAGACCCAGGATGAGATGGGAGGATGAAGTGAGAAAGGATGCAGAGCAGTTTCTCCGTGTGGTAAATTGGAAGACGGCGGCTGAGGACCGACAGAGTTGGAGGTGAAAGTTGCAGGAGGCCAAAGCTCGATATGGGCTGTAGCGCCATCGGAGAGAGAGAGAGAGAAAGAGCCAAGGATAATACCCGCACTCTCTCATGTATAGATATCTCAGAAACTTCTTTCGGATTTTCTCTATCATAAGAGAGTACTTCAGTTCATGTGGCCCCCAAATCATCGAGCCGCTTTCGAGTCTACTTCGCACCAAGGAGTTGTAAAGAGTTCTCAGTACGCGGGTATTTTCAAAAACCCTGGCAGTACGCAGAACAAATCCTAACATCTTCAATGCAATACCACTGATTGTCTCAATGTGCTCATGAAATGTCAGGATGCTCACAAATCTAACGCCCAGATCCTCAACATTGTCTGTTAAAAAGTTTGGTTTATTTCTTCTGCAAAATGCCGATTTACACGCACCACAGTGTACTTCCGGGGGTGGGAATTGTTTCATATTGGGAATGAAAACACGGTGGTAATGTATGCACGTGCGCGCGCGCGACCTTGGCGATAATTGACCGAAATTCCCAACTCATTAACCTACGGCACTCGTTATCCGGTAATTGGTAAGCCTGCTCAATTGCTTCGGTTGACATTGGCGCATTGTTTCCATTTGGCCACGCTCGCGCTGTGGGACTCCCTACTCCGCAGTCCGCCACCGCCGTCGCCGGAATCAGGCCGAGTTTACACTCTGACTCTTAATGCTCTTAATCCAGTAGTCTTTGGGTAAATCCGCTGCTTTTGGGTGCGCCGCCGGTGACCGGCCTTGAGGGTCACCTGGGTGCGTTCTGGGCCCAATGGGAAGTTAATATTTATCTTTAATTTTATCTTTAAAGTTAAATTAAGTTTTCTGTATAAAAAAATATACATTTATTAGTTTTTTTAGACTATTCAACGAAATCAAATTTGAAAAATAAAGAAATATGTACCGTATTATCCGCGCCTTGATTTTTAAAAGATTTGTGTTTAATAAATTACTTCGCGTGTGACGTTTTAAGTTCTCTTTCGCCTCTTCTTGATAAGTTCAGCTGATTGGTCAGTTGATTTACCGTAAACCGGAAATCCACCATAACTCTCATCATTGGTTAGTCGGAAGAACTAGTGACGTCATGCAAAGTAGTTCGTTTTTATCATTTTTTCATACATTTTAAGAAACTTCACCGTAAAATTTAATGCTCTATTTTTTACCGATTGTAAGAATACATTTTTTATATCTAGTTTGTCGTAGGGCTGAACTTCCTTATTTTTGCGGGCAACGCAATTTGGTAAATCGTAATAAAAATATGAAATGCGGTTAGTTAGGCGGTTAAATCGTGTCAATTTGTTTTACGCCAGTAGATAAGCCATTTTCCCTTTAATAAGATAGTATAAAACGCTAAATTATTAAGTAAATGCTAAGTTGCTAAGTAGAATAAAAATGCGGAAAATGAATTTGGTGTAAACTAGGCTTATGAATTGTTATTATTTCTCGTCATCGCAGTAGACCATTTACACGGACATACATAGAATTGTCGTGTAATCTGTGATCTGGCAGTTGTCAACAATTGGAGTACCTTACTAATCCATCACACTTTATACGCCGATTGAGGTCAATCAAACTAATCCAAGATTCGAGACGTTGTAATTCTTGCCATTTTAGATGATCAAATTTCTATATGACTACCCTGGAACTAAACTGGTCTATGTAATAATTTTCACGAAATCAAGTAATAAGTATTTCAAAAGTCTCCTCGGCGGTGCCTACAAAGAGGGAAAAATTGCTCGTTGCCGAACGAGAATAACTGCCCGAAGGAGCTTTCTTTAATCTGGTAGCCTAGCCTTAGCATCCTCTCGAATCTGCTCAAAATTCGATTATTAAAATATTTTTTAAAAAGCCCTTCAGGTACCCCAGCCTCAAGTTGTTCGAGGCATTTGATAAACTAAATATAAGGCAATTATATATATCTAGAATAATTATGTTTGTGAAAGCAAATTATTCTACCAAATCCCAAAAGGAACACTCCCACACTACCAGAGTCAAGCTAGAGGATGGGTTATAGGGTTTACCACAAACTTTGAATTCGGGCAAAGAAATGTCTGAACTGAATTTAATGAAATAAATTTGTAAAAATATGGTTACTTGATTTATGTAAAGAAAAATCGGAAAACTCACTTTAAAATATTCTAAAATAATAAATGGTATATTTAAACAAGCCGGACCGAAGGGGGGATTCAAATCCTCCATTGACCGATTTTAATTAGATGTATTATTAAAGCTATTCGCCGCATATTTTTGCAATCGTGAAATTAATAGAAAGAATCGTTTTCCTGTTTTTGTTTTTAAATGTTGAAATAGTTTTTTTTAAACATTCTCAGTCATTCTCACTTTACGTACATAAGGATTCCTCAAACTAACAAAAGTGAATAAAATACACGAATGAGTAAAATATGTGTACGCGAAAACATGAATAAATTATTACACGGTCATAAACACTTCCAACGTTTTATTCTCCTGACGCCATATACAAGTAGGCGCTGGGGTCGTTTTGTCCCCCGTTCGGATCATGCGTTATTTTTGGATGGGAAGTGAGGGAAAGGTTAAATATTGTATAACTCCATAATAAATAAACTAGTAGGTAGTCGTGTTATAGTTTATTTTTGCATAAAATTTCTGCCTTAAAACCGGTTGTAACTAGTTGGATGCTTAGTGAGGGAAACGTTAAATATTGTATAACTCTATAATAAATTAACTAGTAGGTAGTCGTGTTATAGTTTATTTTTGCATAAAATTTCTGCCTTAAAACAGGTTGTAACTAGTTAGTCAGACTAGACATAATACAGAGAAATCTTTTACCTAAGTATGTATGTAGTAGATAAAGAAATTGCATTTTTTTGTTGATAAATCATGATTATTACTTTATTATTTTTATTATTAATTCTCATTTTAATACGCACCACAGAATGTTTTATGTATATTTTTTTCCACACAAAATTATATCGATACTGACTTTTAATATTTCACATATGAATTAGAAAAGCAGTAATAAAGTTATAAGATGTGTTAACACCTTAAGTCCGATATAAATTTAGTTCCACTTTAAGACTGAATGTTTTATTTTTATCGCCCGTCAAGTGAAGTAAAAATAAAAATCATACACAGGAGAGTTGTGAGAGGTGAGTCAGAACATAATCTTGGAGTTGGGCCAATATTATTAGGAGAAGAAAATGACATTATTTCCCTTAGTTATTTTCCTAATAATTAGTACATTATTAACACAATTCTTGGTGGCGTAGAGCTCATATCTTGGGGTTAATGGTAAAAGAGCTAATTGTTTAGGAAAGAGGATTCTCCAAGTCAGCAAAGGCATTTCTATAAATTTTAAAAATTATAAGCTATTTTTTAAACTTTTTATTTATGCGATCTAATGCGTGTTTTACACTAAAAATCTCAATACTGTTATTGCTTATGTTAATATAGACATTTCTTGTTAAAAATATGCCGAAACACTATTTCGACATACGCATGACAGACATATTATTTTTACAAATGCCCAAAGAGACTTCCATATTCTCTTCTTAAAAGTGTTTTCCCTCTCTGATGCAACAAATTTAACGTTTATATTTATTTATTTTCCTTGTTTAAGTAATCTTTCAAGTTGTTTCGTTATTTTTTGTTATGATATATTTATAAATAAATATGTAAAAATTGCTTTGTTGTTCCGAACATGTTCTTTGAAAAAAATCTTAGTACTAATTTAGTCCCTACTTGAGTTTCATGAACTCCTGGGAATGTATTCCATTTCTATTAAATACTAAAAAATCATTTAAAGTTTTTGTGAAGAAGAATCTACAAAAAAACTTTAAGGCGATTCTAAACGAAAATATTAAAGTAATTATTCATAGATGGCACTTTTATCAATTTTTATGAATAATTGTCATTATTAGCTTTATTTTTATTTCAAAGTTATTTTTTGTTTTGTATACCATTTTGTGAAAAGGACCGAAATGATATTTTTAAGGTATTTGTTACAATCAATATAGTTTAAAGTTTCCGCAAACCAAGTTTTGTAAAATTTCCATTGAAAATAAACGTAAAAATGGCATCTTTATGTATATATAAAATTCCTCTGTACGTGTGATGTCACCGTACTCCTCCTAAACGGCTTAACCGATTTACGTGCGGTTTTCAGAGAAATATAGATCTTTGCACTCTGCGTGTTCGTAGATATTAAAATCTTTCATCGAATATGTAAAAAAAGATGTTAGGAGCATAAATGTTTTATTCACCGATCTACCAGGGTTGCATTCGAGGAGTTTGCATTTGCAAAAAAATGGAAAGATGTTGTTTTTTTAGTATAAAAAAGTTTATTTTTAAATGTTTACAAACAACATTTATTTTTTGTGGATTTCAATCAGATTCTTTCCTTAAATTCCTTATAATTTCTACCCATTTAATTATTTTTATTGGATTTTTGGTAATAATAAAATAATATTAAATTCAACATATTTTTAGAAATTGTATTCCTGCATAAGTCCACCCCTTTGTTGGTGAGACGACCGGAGCTTGACGTTTGCAAAAAGAATGCCATATTTGAAAAAATATTTATTTTATGTTTTGGAATTCAACCATAAAGAAGAACCTACTTAAATTCAATATTTTTTTAATATTGATAATTTTTAGTTTTGGAATTTAATCACAAACAAGTACCTAGGTACCTACTTATCAATAAAAAGTCTTTTTCCAAGGCAAGCCAACGTTCGGGCAGGACAACGTCTGTCGGGTCAGCTAGATTTTCAATAAAAAAATATAAAAGCGCCATCTTTGAATAATAAGTTTCATCATTTCGTTTAGACCTTAATATTGTATTTTCCTTTTCTCCCCCCGTTTGAATACCGGATCGCTACTTTTAGGGGTCCTGTTGGATTTACCTACAGATTTCAGGGAAAAAAGATTTGGTATAGTGTTAAAAAATATCATTAATAATGTTTGCCTTCGCTGTGATTTGCTGATGAATGTTGATACATTGAATGTGATGGTTTTTGAAAGAGATGAGAGTATGATTAAATTGAAATCTCTCTGAATTGGGTTAAACTAAAACAGGTAGAGGAATTCGTGTACCTGGAAAAATTGTTTACTAGGGATGGAAAGACATCGAAAGAAAAAAGATATCGAAAGGAGGGAGAGTGCCGGAAACACGGTGAACGGTGCACTAAAATCAACTTTGGCAAATAAATGTTTGTCGCAGGAGACAAAATTAGCAGTTCACATTGGAGTCTTGGTGCCAACCGTTATGTATGGAAGTGAGGTATGGAATTGGAAAAACAAGGATGAAAGTATTTATTTATTTATTTGTATCACAGATTTAAAATGTACAGAGGTTCTTTATTTTAGGGCCCGACTAGCTGGGAAATTCCTGTGTTTAGGCAGAACCTTCTTTTTTAAATGCGTTTTTTTCATAAAACGACGCTTAAAAAAATCAAATAATAATAATAATATTAAAAAAATTAAAATGAATATAAATTAGAAAACATAACGAAAAGAATAAAACTTGAATACGCTGAATGCTGTATGCGATCTTTCAGTCGAATGTGTGGTAAAACTACGTATGATAGGAGTACGGACGCCGAGATTCGTGCATTATGTGAGTCTGAAACAAGCATTATAGACATGGTTTGGACATGTAGAGCAAACAGACGGCGAAAGAACGGCTAAAAGGATTCACGATGCGAATGTTGATGCATGCAGAAAACGAGGAAAACCGAAAAAAGACATGGCATTACCGAATTAATAAAAAACTTTATGTCGGACTTGTCAAACCGTGCGTAGGTACATAATGTTTCAATCAACAATATTTTGAGTTTGTCCAAATTTTTGTACAAGTCCACCTGGTCTATGAAGAAGTATAAAAATTGAAAAATAAAAATAAAAATTTCAGGCGTTGCCTAGTATGTAGGTAATATAATTCAATCAGATGAATCTCACCCGCATAAATAAAGGTTTCAGCTCTTTAACTTCAAAAACATCAACATAGGAATATAGATGTCCAAATATGGTCAGAATAGTGAATTTTACACAGTGTGTAAAGTGGCCACGTAAACCAGCCAATGACAGGTCATAAGCCCTGTAGATGCCTTGACTTTTATACTACCTTCTCTATAATGTTTTTGATCTCTGTTGTAGTATGTTAATGTTTGAATGTAGAGAAAACATGGTCTTTGCGCAAAGACAGGGGCGTTCTATCCTCTCGATGGTTTGTTTGTTTCGCTTATGTTTAAATTAACTATTTGATAGAACATCTGGATGGCTGTATGAAACCAAATATGATTCGTTCAATGTGCGAATGATACGTTTCCGTTCTCATGGTTCATGTTGTTACTAGAGGGCGTCGATCTTTCCGAGTAAGTGTTAAAAATCTAACAAAAACTCACAATCGGTTTTTTGTACGACCATTTTGTATTCAGGCGCAAACGATTTGAATCTTATAACTGCTATGACGAACTGAACAAGAAACAAAAAAAAAACGCAAGGAGTATCGCACATAAATAAAATGTATGCTTTCGCCGCGTCGTCAAAAGATATTATAAAATCTTTACTTATTCCTCAATATTAATACTGTCCCTTCAAAGTAATCACCATCGAACACACATAAGGCGTTTTTTTTCCAATTCTCGAATCGTAGAAGGCATTTTTGGCCTGGTCTTCAGTGTCGTCATCGATTCGGTCTATCTTATGGTTACTAAATGTCGTCAATTCATAGTCCTCTTAGGGGGCAAATACGGTAGCTGAGGCATCAATGCGGTCTGTTTTTTTGTCAAATGGCACGAACAAGTCGCGAGGCGTGAGCGGGAACTCCATCATTTTTGGTCTGGAATAATTTCGAAAATTCGCCGATCACACTAAAACGCGTTTTACAACTGTATTTATATAACTTAACACTTTAAATACATATACATACATAATAAAAGGGTGGGCATATTGCCTTAAGGCAATTTCTTCCTACCTACCCAAACCGTTCAGTTTGAGGAAATTACAAGTACATGGACATATTAAATCTTATGATTTTATACAAAATTAAAAACAAAAAGTAACTAAAAAAAATATAATAAACACTATACTATGAAGAGAGGAGAGGGGATGGGAAGGAAAGAAGAAGTATAAAAGAACAACCTAAGTATTTAGATAGTGACATTTTAATCTTGATTTAAATGTAAATAAAGAATGGGTTGGTGGTTAGATTATTCCACGATTGAGCAGCTACTACTGTGAAAGAGGAGGCAAGAAAATTAGAGCGATGAAAGGGTATTAAAAGGGTTCTGTCGTTACTAGAACAAAGAGATAGTCCGTGTTGTGATTGAGGTTGGAAGAGTTCTCTCAGATAAACAGGCGAAGTGGGATTATTTAAAATATTGTGAAAAAGTAGTTTGTCTGTCGAAAACCAACTAATCGAATAGTTGTCATTATTTCCTTATCCGTACATAATGGTGCATAGGATATTGCATTGTATTTTCATAGATTGTCAGATGAAGGTAATTTTAGTCTTATACTTTAAATGCCAGTTCAGAAATATTTGAATCAATAACTCGTGTAGATCATGCCTGAAATTGTGTCGTGGTCGGGACCAGGACTCTATTGTGAACAACTAATTTTGCCCATTTCGTTTTATTTGTTTTTTATTATTATTAAATTTAATATTTAAAATACAAAAATGGACGAAAATAGGTTTTGCAAGTGTATGACTCTTATTGTTTTAATTTATTGTTAAATCTCTGGCATCGGCAAACAGAGAAGTCCCCACATTATAATAACTCCTGCCAGCTTTCTGTACAGAACGCGTCATGATCTTGGTGCTTGGTGCGTGGTGCTAGACTCGCCGTGGCTTTAAGAAAAAACGCACGAAAATAGACAAGTGCGAGTATTTTAAGGAGTTACCTGTAGAAAGATATATAGGTATTATACCGATCCGCGTAATTTAGAAAAATAATATAACTTAGGAACACTGAATACCCTTTCATTACGTTAGCTTAAGTTTCAGTTTCGAAGTATATACAGCAGTGGCGAATGCTGATTTTATTTAGAGGTAAGCTATAAAAAATATCATATGCTTGTACCTACATAGAAGGTACATAATATAATGTAAGTAATATAAACTATAAATTAATATTTGTCTGTGGTTCTGTGCGATACAACAACTCTTATCTATGAAATCAACTCAAACAACGTAACTTCATGATATATTACATTATATGGATATATTATCCATTACTTTAATACATAACTCATTGAAAAATAAATAAAAAATAGCACTATGAATTCAGTCGATATTATGTATTCAATTGAAATGTCAACTGGCCGAATTGTGCTAGAAATTAATAGTGCTAAAAACGGCCGCGGCGAGCGCATATGTCCTGCAATATAACGCAAGAAAGTAATGGAACAGTGGAAATGATTTAAAATAAATAGTAATTATTTATTTGTTTTTCTGTAAATAAAGTTACGGTAAAATATTATTATGGTTAGTCAAATATAATGATAAGCTGCGCATAATCGCTTATATCCACGGTTCATTGATATACAGTATGTTCGAATATTAAATAAGCCTATGTCAATGTGTCAGGTCCGCCCGTGAACCAAATAAAAATACAACTTTTGCATGTGTCATCATCAGTATGGTAATATAACTCTTGATTATTCAGTACCTAGCATTTTTATTTTTTTATTTTTTATTTTTTATTTTTTTATTTTTTTTATTTATTTATTTAGTTCTATGTAACATAGTCTAATATATATTTACAACACAATATTTACATCTATACTTATTCTAACATTATTTATCACTATTATACTAAGTGTATATAGTGTATAGTATCCTAATTTATAATATTAACTGTTTCATATGTACATTTTCATTAATTATATTCACTATTTACACTATATACTACCTAATATTTTTCACATATATACTTTTTACATTTAATTTTAAAGATATTTACATTAATTTCATTTTTTATGCTTTCTGGCATTTCTTCAAATAGTTTTATTCCCTTGTACATAAGGCAGTTCTGGGACATTGCTTTTGATTTCTTTTCCAGTCTTATATTTTTAGATCCTCTTGTTGCATAGTTATGAAAGAACTCATTATTTTTTAGTTTATTTTGAAAATATCTCGGAGCTATTCCTTTAATAATTTTGTTTATTTCATTGGCAACATTGAATTTGATTCTTTGATCAATTGTCGTCATATCTAGAAGTTGAATCATTTTCTCAACATTTGTTCGTCTTCCACATCTTAATATTATCCTCATCGCTTTGCTTTGTATTATTTAGAGTCTTTTTAGATCTCCTTCATTACTTAAATATAAAATACTGGAGCAATAATCAATGTGGGGAACGATAATACTTTTAAATCAGCAGAGAGGTTTTAATGTCTAATTTATTCCTTATCCTTCCTAACAGGGATACCTTCTTTGCGATTTTCTTACTCGTATAGTCTGCATTTTTTGAAAAAGATAATTTAGAGTCAATCCAAACTCCTAGATGTTTTATGCTTTCAACATTCTCAAGAACTTCTCCATCTAATTCAACACTGTGATCACTGTTAAAACAGCGTTTCTTACCCATTTTCCTACATTTAGTTTTAGCTTATTTGCTTTAAGCCATTTGGAGACTGTTTTTAATTCTGCATTTATTTTCCTTATTGCTGAATCATATTCGTTATCAGCTACATAAATTAAGGTATCATCTGAAAAAGTCGAACTTGGCAATCAGACAATGTTAAAGTCATATCATTTAAGTACAAAAAAAACAATAGTGGTCCCAGAACAGATCCTTGTGGAACTCCCAAATCATTTTTTTGTTGATCTGACGTTTCATTATTAACCTTTGTCATTTGCATGCGATTGTTAAGGTAATTTTCAAACCATTTTATTTCCGTGTTTTTAGTACCAATATTTTTTTAATTTTTTAATGATTATATTTCGGTCAATAGTTTCGAACGCTCTTTTAAAATCTAAAAACACTGCAACTACATATTTATTTTTATCGATGTTCTCTTTACAGTCATCTATAACAATATTAAGGGCCATTTCACATGAATTTTTAAACCTAAATCCCGATTGTTGATGACATAAAATAGTATTTACATCTAAAAATTTTGTAAGCTGCATCTTTACTACTTTTTCCAGAACTTGTTCATATTTTGGTAGAGTATTTATAGGTCTAAAATCGTCACATTTTTTTGGTTGTTTTATTTTTGGTATAGGAACTACTGTAGATATCTTCCACTTCTCCGAAAAAACTCCTGTTTTAAGTGATTCATTAATTATTTATACAAAAGTTTTTCCAATTACAGCAAAAGCATCACACATCAAATTTATGGTTATTCCATCGGGACTTGCCTTGGATGTCATAGATTTTAGAATAGCGAGTAATTTTTGTTCACATATTTCTTCAAAAGCAAAGTCATTATATAAATGCACATTATTATTTTGTTCTGCTTCTTCCACCGGAATACTCTCATTTATTTCAATTATGCTTTTTATATAGTAGGTGTTAAAACGATTTGCCAAGCTTCTGTCGTCTCCCAAGTCCTTTGGAAATTCTATATTTTCATCAATATTGGTAATTGGTTCACTTTTGATCATACCTTTAATATTATTATATATATATAATATTATTATATATTGCCAAAAGAACTTTAATTTAACACACAAGGTAACAAGAGCAAAATAAAAGAATTGCTTCTCGATCAAAAGTTTATATAGGGTGTTCTTTAAACCCTGTCACATCCGAAACCACGATGATCAGTATGAGCAAGAAGACATATTAGCATATTAAAAAAATATTTAGAACGCAGAAATTAAAAAAAAAAAAATTAGAAAAAACAAAAGGTTGCTTACTTCTGCAGGGGAGAAGCGAGGGGGCGTGGCCATGTGGTTGACGGTGTATCAGACTCCCCCTCCCCTCTCCCCCTCCCTTCTCCCTTGAAGAAGAAAGCAACCAGTTGTTTTTTTTTAATATTTAATTTTTGTAAATTTTATTCGTTCTAAAAATTTATTTTAATGTGCCAATACGTCTTCTTGCTCATACTGATCATCGTGGTTTCTTATGTGACAGGGTTCAAAGAACACCCTGTATATGAATTTAGCTTATGTGTCCACCTTTTTAAAAAAAATATTTAATATATTTTCTTTCTTATACTTGAAAAAACTTTTTAAAAAACAGGATCTTTCTTTCTGAATAACTGATCTTTCTGGCTGCTAATTATATATGTAAATTAATTGTTTTATAAATTTAGATAATATTACATAAGTTAGTACTAATAAAAATCTCCACGAACAAGCCACGGAAAGCGGCTTCGTGGGGTTTTCGTTACTGTAAAAATGTTTTTTTTTTTAAATAAATTTAAAAAGGCGGTCTGACTTTTCTTCATTCAAAGTATTTTCGTATTTTCTCCCTGGATTATGACACTAGAACAGTGGTTTTTTTACACACTATTAGACATTTAGATACCATTAGCGTGACGGGAATCGCTCGTTTTTTAAATACATTGTTTTTTATGGGATCTTCTTCTTCTCTGGTCTCAATCCTGGTATTGGCTGGCAGCAATTACTTTCATTATTCTCCTCCATTCCTCCCTGTCTTGTGCGGCTCTTCTAAAGTCAACATATGATGAGCAGCGCACGTCCTCTCAATAGGTCCTCCAGGTACTCTCGGCGTGGGTGTCCCCTAGAATTTGTCCCCTCGGTCATCCCCTCCATTATGACATGCAGGAGGCCTTCTTGACATGGCCGATCCATCTCGCTCGCCTTTCGGAGAAGGTCCTGAGCAGGTGCCTTCCACCTCCGATTCTTTGAAGAACCTTCTAATTTGTAATGTGGTCTCTCCAGGAAATTCCTAGTAGTCTTCTATAGGACCACATCTCAAAAGCCTCTCGTCTCCGTTTATCTCTTTCGGATAGGCACCATGTCTCGCAGCCATACATCAAGATACTCCATACATAGGTCTTGATTAGGAGTATTCTTAGTTTTATATTATTTGATTCTATTATTTTGGACCTTTTATTAAATGCAAGTTTAGCTTGATGTATACGGCTGTCGACCTCGCTCTTAGACCGACCGTCCCACGTTATTTTGCTCCCGAGGTAGACAAACTCCTTGGTGTTCTTTAGTGGTATTCCCGACATCACTACTCTCATCTGGTGTTGCATCCGACCTACAGTCAGTAGCTTTTTTTGGGATCTAGGACCATCAAAAACCCATAGAAGCGCCCAGTTCTATCGGCCGTTTTGAAAAAAGGACAAGGTACAGGCATAGAAAATGTCATTCCGACAAACTTCTTTAAAAAAAAACAAAATCGGTTCAGTTTTGTCGATTTTAGCTAGGCAAAATTAGTCCGACGTGCAGATAACTTTTTTGCACAGATCGGGAAGGCATTTGCGAGAGAGTGTCAGAAAAACAATGTTCAAATACCTATTCATCAAAATCGTATGTCACCGCATATCTTATTAACTCTAAAATAATGGAAAACGCTTTTCTGTCACCATAAGGGAGTAAACAATTCTTTTAAATCAGTCAGAGACTAGTGTCATCGTCATTAGCATTCCCTTTTCTCACTCAATGGTGCATAGGGCACTACAGCGGCACACCGGAAAATGATCAGTTTTACGCTTCAGGTGTCAGTCAGGGACTATTAAATATTCTAGTGAAAAAACGCCTTTTCAAAGAAATATTTCGTGTCAAATATGACCAAGGAAGACGGGGCATGATCACATAAACCAAAATCTTAAGTCTGGTTTTGTCAAAAGCAGGCAGAACCGAAGGGCGTGTGTGACAAAATGTATGAATTTGGAAAAAGCTAGAAATGTATGCCAGGAGAGACGTGGGTGGCGGTCCATTCTTTTTTCCTACCCCTACGGGGAAATAGCGTGATGGTAGTCCTTAAAATATAGCTTGATTAGAATGACAGTTGTCAGCAAAAGTGATGACACAACTTTGTAGTTACGTCTAAGGAGTGATTTATATTGACACACGAAAAATCGTATCTAGGGTGTTAATTTATTTTTTTAATACAATGCTTGACATATAAATCAACATAATTATAAAAAATCAGCTTTAAAACTAAATAAACTAAAATACACCTAATTATTAATGACGTTCTTACGAGGTTACATCATTTTGCAAATATGTTAGAGATGTACAAATTGACGAATGTAAATCGATCAAATAAAAAAATTATTCATTTGATATTGTTCATGATAAAAAGTCTATAAAATACTATAGTAGACACACTATAGTACACACTATAGTAGACTTGTTTTTGCGTTTTTATATCAATTTTCGGAAACAGAGTTTCATGTTTGCATGAAAAACTGATTAAATCGATTTGATCGGTACATAGTCAGCGATCAGTACTTTCCCACCACTAGTCACATTAGTTTGGCTATATTTTAATAATAATAATAATTAATAATAAGGTATATTTTAAGGACTATAATCATATCTATTACTGATTGGCAAATACCGTAATTTAATCACTTAAAACTCATCTTAGCTATATTTAAGGACTACAGTAGTAGTAGTAATCGAACCCGAAACCTCTTGCATGGTAGGCAAACGCCATTATCAATGTGGTAATTAATATATACCACGGTTCTAGTATCAAAGAAATACATTGAATATGTGGTATATTTTTTATACCACCATGTTTCAGCGAGTTGAAGGAAATCCCTTCAAAAGTAAAGGTCTGTCGACCGCAGTCCGCATTGGGCGGGTCAGGGCTGGGCGGTGGGCAGTGGGCAGCTCCGCGCCCGCTATGAGCGCGACGCTCCGTCCTCCGCCGCTCCGCGCTCCGTGGAGAATGAGAGAATGTGGCGGTCTAATTTTAAAGTGGCCGCGTAACGTCCACCCATTGAAAGTTTGCAATATCGAGAACGCTCGCCAGGCTGAAATACCCACTTCAGTCCGCAGAAAGAGTTTCGATCGGTTTCGCGCGTAAATCTCGAAAAAATACGCTCCCGACTCGTCAACTTATCGATCAGACATCACTTATCAAATCATCCGATGGATAATATCACCGAGAAGCAGCCATCACCGCGGTTTTGGCCTTCACCGCGTTATCATCATGAAAGCGGGTTATTGAGTGACATTCGGATATGTTTATGAAACAGTGACTTGTTTGTTTTACTTTGAAGTTAATATTGTGTAATGCATAATTTCGTTGATATTTCTATGGTTTTTGTTGATAATTTTTAAAAGGCGTCAAATTTTTTTTTTGTTTTAAATTTCAACGTTTATGAATCGATTCTATGTAAATTTAGAAATTACTGTTTTATATTAACAACAATCCGATTTACTAACCACGAAGTAATGAACAACAGTACTGTGTAGGATTATTCAATCGCCAGAGAAGAATTTCCATATGAAATATTTTTGGCACATTATGTAGAAGTTGAGCGGAACTTTTGCTAATCTTTCGTGATATTTTTAAACGAGTCGTAGGATGTGTATATACTTTTTATTATTTGTTTAGTTTTGTTTCACCGATGTTTATGATATTAATATTAATATTACTGTATTTTATAATTATTCCAGTGTAAATACAAAAAACGATGGTTGTGACTGTGACATATGAACAAACGTTTAATAATAATTACTGGCCGCAGAGTAATAGTAATAATCATGTTGGAGTAAGTGTGTTTAAGGATAAAATTATTAATAGCAATTCAAATACTAACAAATACATGCATAAGGTATATTTTTGGTGCTAGGAAATATGACCACATTTCTGATTATCGTAGGCAACTGAAATGTCGCAAAATTAGACTGCGGAAAGACTATCATTCCCTCTCACTTCTGTTCAATGTACTTTATAGTCCTAACGCTCCTTTATACCTCCGTCAACGCTCATCAGTTCATGGTTTACCTCTTCGTTCTAATTCTCAAAGCACTCTCTTAATACTCATCCACAATTCCTCTTTCTTCTCTAACTCATATAGTGTCCATGCGGCTCGACTGTGGAATCATCTCCCATCCACCATCAAAGATGTTACTACAGTATCTCAGTTTAAATCACGTCTGAAGAAACATCTCCTTTCTCTTCCCCAATCTCTCCTCCTTTCCTCTTTCATTTTTTTTCCTTTTTCCCATTGAGTAATGGTATTGATTTAAGGTAATTTATAAACAAATACACTTATTTCTATTTTTAAATATCTTTAGCTTTTTTTAATGTTTATTTTCTATTGAATATGTTTTAACTTGAATTATAAAAAAAACGTTTATTTTTTTGGTTGGTTGGAAGAAATTTCCATTTGGCAATAAGCCCGGCAATGTACAATTAACATTATGTACAAAAAGTTAAATAAAAAAACATCCAAACCGGAGTTAAAACTCACTGCCATTTTTTTCCTGTCTTTTTGGTTATATTCGACGGCTCGTTCTTTTTTCAAATACTGAAATGTGTTTTTTTTTGTTTTTTAGACCGTGAGCTCGGCGCCCGTGGCGCGGCGTGCCTCGGGACTCCCCGGGGGGGACATGGAGGCGGGGGGAGGAGGGTGGCCTCCCTCGGACGGCAGGAAGAAATGGTCCATCGGGAAACTCTTCAGGAGAAAAAAGAAGGAAAGCGACAGCGAGGGATCTTCCGCGTCGTCGGATGAAAACTCACAGAAAAACAACGCAAAACGAAAAAAGGTCGACAAGAAAAAAAGGTCTTCGACATCCAAGTCTCATTTCGATCACATTCTCCCGAACGATAAACGGTCGCAAAGTGTAACCAAGTTTTCGCAGAAAGAGTACTATGACGAAGGTGTACTGTCCGACCCTTCTGCCGGGTTCGTGGGGTACGTCGGGAGAGGCCTGCCGAGGTCGCCTCACGATCAGTCTCGAGTCAGAAGCAAAGAGTCGCTAGACAAGAGGGGGCACGGGTCCAGTTGCGGGTCTCAAGATGGTTCCTTGAAGAAAGGAAGGAAAGGTCGCATCAAAGCCAGAGTTGAGGCGATGCGAAATGTAAAACACGATTCCAGTAGCGACGATGAATCCCAAAGGTCCACTTCGTCGTCGGTATTCAAGTTTAGAAGTGACGATTCCCTCGCAAATCATTCCAAAGATGGCTCAGTCAGCAAGAGGTCTCGAAGCGCAAGAAACGACAGGTATATCAAGAGGTTGTCGCGAGACGACGAGAGCCAGTTGAACAAAGAGGCTGATTTAATTCAAAAAGGTTTTAGCAGATCTGAAGCAGAATTGCTCGCTCTGCGACAGCGTGTCTTGAGCACGCCGCAAATTAATGGCAACAACGAAGGGAAAATTGACGAGCCGGATTATTCCGAGCCAATTAAAATTATGCAATCGGTGCCCTATGACACCAAAAAAAGTTACAGCGGTACTCACATAGCCGGATACACTAACCTGGCCGATAGCCAAGCGGGAGATATAACGAATAGACGTCATCCCGCGGTCTCCGGACCTAAATCCTCCGTTTACAGCTACCCAGCTGGAATAATAAATTTTAATGCGCAGGTCAATGACGAAAACATAACGTACAGTGTTCCTTACAATGTCAATAAACAGGCGGGACCGGACATACCGCCTAACAGGCAAAGTTTCCGGCGGAGCGCTTCAGTCGAACAAAATAATTACGACAACGAAAATGTTATGGTAGTTAAACTCCCTCTTGGAAGTGTGCCGAAAAAAGAACAATCAGTTCCCCCTCCCCCACCACCTAGAGATCCCCAGAGAAAAGTCCCGACTCCAGTGTCCTACATGTATGATAATACCAGACCTTTGTCTTACGCTTTCGAATCCGGAGCTCAAAGATATTCCCAAAAACCAACTCAAAATGGCGAAAACGTTTCTGTGAACATGAGACATCCTAATTCTCAAAATGTTTACGAAAATAGTTTACCAGTAACTCAGAGTACCGGTCTCTCCTGGGGTAAACGACCAATTTCGACATCTGAAGATCATATCGCGATGCAAAAACAGTATTACAATGGTTCCACCGCTTATCAGCCGAGCCAACCACTGAGGCCATCTTCAGTTTCAGCTGAAGTGATAAGGCCAGAAATTTATAATCGCTATTTAACTAGACCACAAATTACTGCTACTAGCGTAGCCAGAGAACCCTCTAGAAGACATACGCAAGAAAATGCAAATCCAGAATTTTTGTACTTTGCAGACAAAACTCCACGGTCTCGAAGGCCTATACACATCGCTCAAAGTCCAGGAAGCAGCGAAGTGCCCGCGACCCGACAAACGGTTCAACCGAAAAATGCTTCGGACTTTTGGAGAAAGATGGATAGCCAAGAAATTCAAAGACGAAGGTTATTTGGTCATAATAGAACCTTAAGCGATCAGTCGATCAGCGGTACACACACACAACCAAACGTTTCTCTGAATTCTCGAACCACTAGTACACATTCAAATATTAATATGAGACCTAAAGCAAATGCCACATTAAACATCAATAGGCTGCAAAATAGTGGTATCAAATGTAATGGTTTGCAAACAAACAAAAATTATATAAGTGATAAAATTACACGTTTGGGTAATAAAGAAAACGAAGCTATATGTTATTCAAATATCGATATCATTCCTATGGATGATGTGCGACCAAAAAAATATTCTGAAGATGAGCATTCCACATCAAGGAAAAAATCAAGTAATCTCGAAGATGCGTTATCTGAGCTAGAAGCGATATATAATAGCCTCGGGTTAGGAGATGAAGACCTTCTTGATCGAGCAGAACGCAGAGAAATGATGGCCCCCAAGACTGCTGAAGGCCTTCCCTACTCCTCAAATGACGAAAACTATTTTCAGTTTCCCAACGATGCAATGAATAGAAGAGGATCACTAAGTAACAAACTATCCAGTATTCCCGACAAAGTACATGATGACATGGCTTATAGAAGGATGAATCCTCATGAACGGCCAAAGTCTAAAGATGCTAGTCATTTATCGACTCAAGTAAGCTATATGCTAGCATCTCCTGGTCAAGTAGATCCTACCTCATTAGGGAAGAATAATGACGGAGATACATCAGAGCCAGATGTCATTTTGGATGATGTTGTGTTCAGGAATATCCGTCAAGCAAACAATTACTTGAAAATAGAAGATCCCCAACCACCGTTTGGGATACCTATAGGACCTGTTTCACCAGCACCAAATAGTGATTATCTGCATGCCATACCTGATGGAAAGCGCAAATCAAGATTTATTCCACAAGAATCACCCGATATAGTTTCTGATGATCTAGCATATAGATCGTTAAGAAAAGATTCCAAAAATCCATCCCCTGTTAACAAAGAAAGTACATCTTGCATTTTCAATAATTCTAGTGATAATACGAATTTAAGTCGACCTTCTAAAATATTTGATAACCACGTTATTAAGAAGAAACGAGCTGTTAGATCCTTGTCAGCAAATATTTTCACTCTAATTCAGCGTGAAATCGATGATGCTCTGGATTTGTATAGCAACAAATCACTAGAGAAAGCTCAGAGCATTCCTGATCTACCAGAATGTGTAGTGGAATATGGCAAGAGTGGAAAATTACCAAGTAATTACAAATCATCTCAACAATTAAATGAAGCAATGTTTATCACAAATAGTAAAGTTGACTCCGATTCTAAATTGAAATTAAAGGATCAATCTACATTAATATCACAACCAAAAGAAATACCAACAAAAACTCATGTTCATAATATTTACAAGTCTGAAAGCAAAGTTTTTCAAGATGAGTTAGACACTATTGCCCAAGAGGCCAAAGAGACAAGTGCTAAACTTGTAATAGCATTAGAAGAGTTACAAAAGGATAAACAATCTAAGTTTTCTTCAGAACCTCACGTTTCTCTAAATAATGTTAAAACATCTTTGGACAGTAAAACATTTGATGTAAAAATGGCTGATGAACAAAACAAGAGTACTTCATCCATTCTCCAAAAATTCATGATTTCTGAACCAACTTCTGAAATCAATATAGAACCTTCGAATGTTTATAATACAAAAATTAGTTTGAACACTCATCTCATGCATTCTGCGCCAAATATCAAAGTCAAGGGAAGTATTCCAGCTCATATTAAAGAGAAAATGGAAGAGTTTTCAAGACCAAAAAAGGTTGATTTATTTGAGGAGACAAAAGATATACCCATAAATCTTAACAATTTCATACCTAAAGGTGATTCTAAGAATACTGAATCAAAATCTCTGTCCGATAGTACTGGTAAAAATACAGAAGATAGTTTGATTGCTATATCTAATCAATTGAGAATTGTTGGATGTAAGTTAAAAAATAATTCAGAAAAATCTAATCCATTTGAGGATGAAGGTAATAAATTTAAGTATTTGGCGAACAAATGCGAAATAGATTTAAATGATAACTGTTTAACAACGTCAAAAAACAAATTAGAAAATGTGACAACTCAATCAAAATCAATTGCAGTGAACAGTGCAAATGCTAAATATGATTTCTTGAACAATAAAAATCCATCTTTAGAACTAAAATGCACATCACCAAAGACCGCTTCACAATCTAAATTAGAATCCAATAATATGCAAAGTTTTGATGACTTGCGAAAGGGTATAAGTGAATTATTGGATGGAATTGGACAAGTAGGAGAAAAACTGCACTTAGCGAAATCAACTACAACACAAGAAAAGACTAAAGAAAATGATAAAATATCTAACTTTGTCAAAGAATCGTCGATTGAGGAGTCATTACCAGAAGATGAGAAAATAAGAGAAAACAGAAGCTCTCCAGAGTACAATTCTTCTGAAGAACTTGCGATGATTTTTAATATGAAAGATGAAATAAATCCATCTTCCACAAAAGCAGAAAGTCACAAACCTGAGGAAAATGAGAGTCACATGGAATTGAGTTCGCCGAGACTTGTGAAAACTGCCAACCAGAACCTTCGGAAACTTTCATTGGAAGAAAACGATTCTAAAGCTAAAGAGCCAACTAAGTCAGAAACGGAAATGCCTACTGAAGTATCAACCAGTACTGGAACAGATGTTCCGTGGCGGAGAAATCGACGGCCGTCTGCAACGGATAATGCAAACCAAGGTAAGAAATGAATCTAGTAAGCATGGTGTGCTGCATTTGTGTTTGTCCAGTTTTAATACACTTCTTTAACATTTGGTTGTCAGATGATATCTTCAAAATTAACATTTTATTCACTACACAGAAACGAGTAATTTTTCAGTAAACGACCGAAAGAATTCTATTCAGGTTGTTTTTTATGGTACGTAGCTTTGAAAGCATAACTAAAATCCAGCGAAACTAGATATACAGAAAAAATAAATTAACGTCTTTAAATTCCTAAAAAGAGAAATCATTAATAAACAATAAAGTTTGCCACATTAGCAATTATTGCAATGTTGGTGTCATTTTTAAATGTTAAAAAAATCACAAATGTACAGTAATGATTCGGCAGATAGCTGATAGCGCTATTTAAAACATGGTGAATAATGTATTCGAATAACTCTTGCAGTTTACAAATGACGGTAATTTTTTAAAATAAGATATGCGCGTAACAATTTCATCGGTGAAAACCATAATTAGAATTAATTATACATCTGGCAACCTAGTTTAACCTGCTTCTCTTCAAAATGGCCTTTTGTGTTTTGACAGGTACATGCGATGCCTTGCACCCAACCAAGCAGTGTTCGTGGTACCGAGATCCATACACGCTGATGCTAGCATGCTACTACTCCTTGATTTGCACCCAAGAGCTTGCTGGCTTGGATTTTATGACGTCGTTGGGAATTTTGCTGGCCGTTGTTATTATAATTGCAATGTTGATGTTATAATGCATAGTCTCGCTATTTATTTGTGCTGAATGTTTTGTACTAAAACTAAACCAACATTTCTTGACAACTTGAGTTTTAATAAAAACATATAAAAAGTACTAATAGGAAATAAATATTTACACACATTAATCAAGAAATTCAATTAAATGCCGAAGATAAGAATCCAATTCAGAATTAGAATCAAAATCTTTATAAGTAGTGGTGCATTAGAACATGAAACATAAACCATTTGAGAATGTCAAGTTGTGTTGTTTTTTTTTATGCATTGTGATGTCTGGTATTTGTATTATACTTTACACCACGTTAGATACTTTATTTACAATTTTATACTTAATCTCGCATGTATGCTACTTTTATTATGAAATAAATTATTGATTTAACATTCCAGAATAAATTTCTCGAAGAATATGAAAATATTTTGTATCAATCGGTGCCAAATATAGTTGCGTAAAGTTCTAATTTTTAAGACTTACATTAAATGATTTATACTTATTAAATGTAAATAAATGAGGAATATTATTAATCAATTGAAATTTCATGTTATTTTTGCACATTGTAAACAAAATGTTTGATTGTGACAAATATTTGTCTTTGCTTGTCCTTGTCAGTAAAGTTATGTTTATGTTTGCATTTTCACATCACCTTAATGTTGCCTTTATCACATTGGCTTTCTGCACGCTTAAATCACAAAAAGATAAAATACCTAGTTAGAGAACATAAAATTCTCAGCAATTTTATCATTTTAAAATGTCTCACATTTACAATGTATATTCTTTTCTGTTCTATTTCATGATTGTTTTGTGGTTCCAATATTAAATAATTATAATTCATCCCTTCTTGTTCGCAACATAGTAAATAAATCATTGTTAAGCAGGAACTCCTTTACTCAGGATTTTCCACGAGGTAGATATTTCAAACGATTCTTCAAAGATTTTTGTTTCACAATCAATATGAATGTGATATTATTTCATTCCATTTCCAATGTAAGAACATGACTTAATGCAGCCATATCTGTTTATAGGTGTTGTGTAAATGCAGACAAAGCCCGTAAAATTCCTCCCGAGGACTCGCTCACCGGTGACATCTGTTGGTGGATGATGCAAAATATTCTAGAATAAAACTGTGTCATAATTAACAATATAAAAGTATTATGTTTACCTCTACGTACCTTTATTTATTTTAATTGTATTAACAAAAAACTTATTTTACTAAATAAAGAAGCTTAAAAGATTTAACTCTTTCTTATTTTATTGATTTTGACCATGTGTTTATTTGTAACATAGAAAGCATTTGTTGTGTGGCGAGTAGTGATGTGTTATAAGAATTTATCGCTTTGCATTAATATGACTTACTCACAAAAAAGAACTACACTTTTATTTAATAAATATATTCATGTTGTGCAGATTGGAGAAAACTTCAAAAATAATGTGTAAGAATGTATTGGGTGCTAAATGAATTTTAAATTACGAAATGAATTTGGAGTAGAGATGTGAAAAAACAACACCATTATTTTCACAGTGATGGGCTTGAGATGATAAAATATAAGTAAAACAGATATTTATAATTATTTTTCTACGGCCAGATTTGCTCACTTACCCAGATACAAATCCAGAACAAAACATTTACCAAAACGATAGTATCATAATCTAATTTTTAAGAGATCAAACTTTATAGTTTTGAGTACTTACCTCATCGGAATGCTAGAATAAAATGCTTTCGGATGAATACTGTGGAAGTATCATAAATTGTAAGAAAGCTACTTAATGCTACGAACAAAAAATATAAAATTCAAAGTGTGGTGAAGTAAAAACTATTGAAATATATTATTATGCATTTTTATTGTTATGTTTTCAAGTAAACTCAAATTCAAATTCAATGCATCAGATTATGAATTCATGATAAGTATAAAAAGTGTTTTATTTATTTAATTATCAACAACTCGAGTCCTAAATAGAACTTTAGTGGACTCAAAATTAAAATAGGTAAGTAATATTCTAGATCGGCAGTTCCTATTCTTTTTGGCTATGGAACCCTAATTGATCAACCTTTTTTGGCGGAGCCCCACCTCGACAATAAAAATATAAATTGACAAAAATGTTATTTTTAAGACCCGTAATATATTTTTGTTTGCATGTTGTAAATGTTCAAATTGAAAAGAAAGATTAAATTTTGAAGCAAAAATCTTTACTGCAATATTTAATGCGAAGAATTAATTTTTTTCACAGTTTTACTTAGAACAGCATTAGGTTTAATGTCCAACCATTGAATACGGAGATCTGGAGCAGCATTCAGTCTAGTTCTGAACTTGTTTTGAGTGTAGGCGTAGGCTGAGCTACGACAATACGCCCTAACTCTCGAAACCACTGTGCCTTTTAGAAATTGCAACTCTAGAAGAGTAGATACCTTATACTGTCAATTTTTGTTCTGAAATAATTGAGGTTAAAAATTTATAAGACTTAAGATTTATTAATATATATACGCCCAATAGGCATTTTTAAGGACATATTTATACATAGAAAATTATTATGAAGAAAAGTAGAAAGACACATTGATATATAGTAGACTCTGATGTTACATCACAAATAAGCTATACTGTTACATATTCATTAAAAAAATTAGTGTTTTAAGGTTGATTATCCTATCTTCATGACAAAGTAACTTACTTCAAATAATGCATTATGTTTTAAAATACATACAACATAAGGAAATGAATAATAAAAAAATGAATACTAAAAAAATTAAAGGAACATTTTTTAATTTTTTATTTATTTATTTATTTAGTTCTATGTAACATAGTCTAGTATATATTTACAACACAATATTTACATCTATACTTATTCTAACATTATTTATCACTATTATACACTTAATATCCTAATTTATAATATTAACTGTTTCATATGTACATTTTCATTAATTATATTCACTATTTACAGTATATACTACCTAATATTTTTCACATATATACTTTTTACATTTAATTAAAAATATATTTACATTAATTTCATTTTTTATGCTTCAAATAGTTGTATTCCCTTGTACATAAGGCAGTTCTGGGACATTGCTTTTGATTTCTTTTCCAGTCTTATATTTTTAGATCCTCTTGTTGCATAGTTATGAAAGAACTCATTATTTTTTAGTTTATTTTGAAAATATCTCGTAGCTATTCCTTTAATAATTTTGTTTATTTCATTGGCAACATTAAATTTGATTCTTTGATCAATTGTCATGATATCTAGAAGTTGAATCATTTTCTTAACATTTGTTCGTCTCCCACATCTTAATATTATCCTCATCGCTTTGTTTTGTATTATTTGGAGTCTTTTTAGATCTCCTTCATTACTTAAATATATAATACTGGAGCAATAATCAATGTGGGGAACGATAATACTTTTAAATATCAGCAGAGAGGTTTTAATGTCTAATTTATTCCTTATCCTTCCTAACAGGGATACCTTCTTTGCGATTTTCTTACTCATATAGTCAGCATTTTTTGAAAAAGATAATTTAGAGTCAATCCAAACTCCTAGATATTTTATGCTTTCAACATTCTCAAGAACTTCTCCATCTGATTCAACACTGTGATCACTGTTAAAACAGCGTTTCTTACTCATTATCATACATTTTGTTTTTCCTACATTTAATAAATTGGACTTCCAATTAGTTATTAAATTTGATTCAGGAAACAAACAGAATACAGATATAATGGTCTCTGCATATTGTAATCCTTATGGACCTGACCTGACGAGATGATAACATTAAGCAATGGAAAAAAAAAATCAATTTGAATCAGTTTGTGGTCCCACGGCTAGTGTTGTGGGCTCACGGATCAGAGGTTCGAGGTTTGAACCCCACTATATCCCAACTTGGTTTCCATTTTCTAATAGTGAGTTAATTACAACTCGTTGAAAATGGCCACCAAAATTGAAATATTTGTGAAAATTATAAAAACGCAAATATAATATAATAATACAAATCTTTATTTTCACACAAAAGAACATATCTTAACAACAAAGAAAAAACAGGAATCACTAAGAAAATTTATTTATCAGAAATTCCTAAAAATCACCTATTAATTTATGCACCTTTTGATTAATGGAAAATTATTTTAAGCGATAACAATAGGCAAACATGGATCACAATATTGAGATTAATTGTAAACATATGGTTTTGGGCCTGACTGATAACATTTTAGCGTGATTCAAGTATCCAGATTCCACTGTATTACGGACAAGCATGAAAAATTGTATACCATGTAAAGGAATCATACTACAGAAAATCAAACAGTTTAATTAAGTTAATGAAGTCGGAACAATATTTGTTAAACATGGAGAAACTACAATAAATAAATGTTGTGGTTATGAACTAATGAACCGGGTTGTAATCCGATGGCAAGTTTTGTTGATTCAAGTTGATGTTTTTGAAATAATTTTTGAATATTTTGTTTATTAGTTAAGGTATAACTAGGTGTTCAAGTTTTATTTGTACATATATTTAAAATAAACTTGTTACAAGTGTTGCTGACACACAGATCAGAGGTCCAAGGTTCGAACCACACTCTACCATAACTTGGTTCCGATTTTCCAATAGTGATTTCTATCAGAGTTATTGACAACTCATTGGAAATAATCACCAAAATTGAAATATTTAGGTTAGTCATAAGAATGCAATAACATATTTTACAAAAAGGATTCGTTTTCCGGTATGGATTGTAATAAAATTTCCTATATTGTAGATCTAACCGTATAACGGGACAGTTAATAGATGTATTATGTACTTATACATACACATATGTTCTAAGAAATTAATACTATTCATGATAAATTGAGGTTTATTGCGTTCTTGTATTTTTATTTTTATAAATTACATATTCTTTGAATTATTAAACATATTGGTTCCATATTATTTTTTACAATAAAAATGGAGATTGTTAAAAATAGCGAAATTGTCTAATCAGTCGAGGAATTTTGTTAATGGATTAATCAAGGAAGGAGGAAGGTTGGGAAAGATTGTAGTGTTTTTATTTAAACATAAAAATAAACAACAAAATAATTAATTGAAATGCACCTATGTCTTGTGTGGCTCGAAATAGGTTAGTACTTAGTATCTTAAAGTAAGAACCTAATAGAGTCGCTCACATGGAGAAAAACTATTCCATGATTATTTACCATGAAATTAACCACAGATTACAGCAATACAACAGGTCGTAGGTACTTGGGTTAAAAATTGGAAGCAAAAACGGTAACCTTCCATTACACGTTTGTTGTTAAATTAAAAACCAAACCAAAAACTTAGAACGCTTTTGTTCTATGCAATAGAACTTAAGGGCTTTTCTAGAGAATTATTACTTTGAGGTTTGTACACAAGTTAGCTGGAGAAGAAAAATAATAATATGATTTGAAAATGCGGTAAATTTATGATATTATATGAGTATTTAAAAGTTAGCTCATTATAGTTGTTATCAAATAATTGACATTTTAAATACAAGGTTTCAATGAGTTGTCTTTACATATTTTTCCTTCTCTGTATATCTCTTTGACTATCAGTTTCAATCAAGCCATGACCACATAGGCAAATAGTATAAAACAGGCAATTTCAATAATAAACTATGTACTTAATTTCAATCATACGAAAGGAATTTGAGAAATACATTTGTCCGTAATTGAAATACCTACTATTATTACAGTACTTAAGGAATTATTCTAGGTATTTACCATTTACTAAATCCTAAAAATGGCTGAAAAGAAAATTGTATTTCCTCTCGTTCATCTAAAACCGGCAGATTCTTTATGAAAAATAGTTAGAGAATATGAAAGTTATAGTTTCTTTTGAAGCCCCCCCCCCCCCCTATCATTTGGGAGTATAGGTAAATATTTTAGTTATTCTATTTATATTATATGATAATTAAGAAAGGGTCTCTGAGATGGTTTGGTCACGTAGAACAAATGGACGACGAAAGAATGGTAAAACAAGTATATATGGCGAAAATGAATGGCAATGTTAGACGAGGACGACCAAGGAAGACGTGGCATAATCAGATAAACCAAAATCTTAAGTCTGGTCATGTCAAAAGCAGACAGAACCGAAGGGCATGTATGACAAGATGTATGAATGTGGAAGAAGCTAGGAATGTATGCCAGGATAGACGTGTGTGGGGGTCCATTCTCTCTGCCTACCCTTATGGTGAAATGGGGTGATGGCAGTAGTAGTAGTAGTTGTAATTTATTTCATTCATTATTCCCTTTCCGTACATAACAGTGCATTAGGCAATGCATTGGTACACCAATCTCAGCGTATCTTGATCATTTTTGTTACATGAAGGTAAGATGATCAGTCTTACGCTTCAGGTACTAGTCCAGGGACTATGATATATTATAGTGTGGAAACACCCTTTTTAATAAATATTTCATATCAACCATGTTGGGAATCGAAACCGAGACGTCTTGAATCGTAGGCAAACGCGCTGACTATTACACCACGAGGTCGAAAATAAGCAATGTATATTCAATTAAAGTGCAAAATAAGAAGGCCTACACTCTACAGTACTATTCTGCTATGCGTATTTTTTAACACAAATATTTAATTTGAGTACATTCAGAGCTATCAAAATTTAAAAATTGATTGTTTAAATCAAACAAAAAACAAAAAGAGACAAAATATTTTTAATATCATTGAAAATTGAAAAAGCTAAGCGCTCCACGCATTGAAAACGTTTCTTCTTTACCGACTGCACAAGTTGTCAATAAAATGTGGCGACTTAACGATCAGCTGACTGAAAATGTTTCAAACGCTTATTGATAGATGTCTCGCTTCATGTCATTAATGGACTTCATAATTAATTGTAATGTTTTGAAAAATCTTAGAGCTGGTAAAAATAAAACGTGGAAGAAATACAGCTAATAATTTTGTAAGTTAATTCAAATTTTCAAAAGCTGGTCTAATGGGTAGCCACCATTTGAAATAATATTTTAAAAACAAAAAAATGAGTGATTCGAGTATCAATGTCACTGGATGATATTTAATGTGGGTATTTAAAAAATAAATCGAATAAATGCACCAAGACTTTAATTATGCAGATTAACAAAATACGTTGTGAGGATTTATTTCAAAAAGTACCGCTAGAATAAGGCTACAAGGAAAAACGTTTTATTTTATTTTCAGTTGTGTAGTTGGCATTTCAGTTGACAGGTGGTGCCGCAGCAGATTGTATTGGTGCGGTGGCCGTTGTTATCAGCAAAATTTCTGTGTCGTGTTGCAACTGTCATTCGTCAATCGCGTCCGTTACTTTTAATTGATATTGTTCAACGCCAGTGTTTTACTAATCCGTGCCTAACTGCCAAATGATTATTTTTCGATTCTCTTACCGGAGAGATTGAATCAAACCTTTTAGAAAGGACGCCGCGGAGTGTCGACCTCTCAAAATATTGGCATTCAAACCGCCCGAAGCTCGCAATGTCCTGAATTTTAGTGGAACAGCTGATTTATTTTAAGAAAATGTAGGAATATTGTTATTGTTGACTGTTAAATTTGCGTGTGACTCTGATGATACGCTTTAGAATTATAAGGATTCTCCGAATGACAGCAGCTGTGAGTCGGCAGCGTCTTTGGAAGAAAACGTGACAATAGCTGACCGTGTTTTGTTATTTATTTATTTGTGTAGTCCGTGGATTCTTATAAAGTTGCAGGCGCATCTGCAGATTTTGTGTTCTAACAACGTTTATTTACTCGGTTACTTAAATACGGCGTGTGGTGTGTCAACTTTTAAGTGATATATTGTGATTATATTGAGGTTATTGTTGTTCCAGCGTATCGAAGGCGGTAGTGCAGATTTTGCCCCTTGTAAGTAAAGTGGCAAGATGTACATAATTATTGTATTACAGACGTGTTGAAGATAATATATAAACTTGTATTAATATACTTCGAGGTTGATGTACATCGCACATACCTGAATTACCGGTCTCCGAAAGGCAGTCGCAAGCGAGACTATTACTAATATCCTTCCAGGAAAGCCGAGTTCTTTGTAGTTAAGAAGATCGCCTTTCTGTCAAAAATTTCCATTCGATACCCAGTCGATAGTATAACATTTAATTATTGCGGCTAATATTAAAGAAGTACGTAGATACGTCGTATTTTATTAAAAAAGATCAACCCTTTATTACTCATCGATTTTAACGAGCACGTAAAAATATTTGACTACCTGTTTTTTTATTTTATCGAACGTTATAATATCGGCCGAAACGCATATTAGTTTCAAATTCACAAATTAAATTTAAATAATAATAATAATAAATACATAATATGTGGTAGGTTTTTTTGTTTTTTAAATAATGTGATATACCTATTATGATTTTTTAAAATGTAACAATGTAAATAAACAAAATTAAGTTGACTATGTACTTAAACAGTAATAAAATTTACAACGGAGATAATGAAAAACAAGTGAATGTAGATTAAAATAGATTCTCACAAATTTCTATCTATCGGGAATATTAAATGATTACGACCTGTTATTTGCTTGAGTGATAACATACCCCTGGGTATCATTCACCGTTCTATGATTTAACATACACATTTCTCCCATCTGTTGATTTTTGTGATAATCAAACAAAAATAAAATAAACTAACCATCACGCCGTTTTCCTGTAGAGGTAGTAAGGCGGAGAGGATAAAACGCCACTTTACTTTGTTATTTGCATACATACCTCGCTTAACTACATTTTCTCATGCATACACGCCGATCATTCCGATTTTTGACACGTCTATCTTCTAATATTTGTTGTCTTCTGATTTGGTCATGCCATGTCTTCCTCGGTCTTCATTTACAGATTAATGAACTTATTACAGCTTTTAAGGTTGTGCCAGTGTTACAGCATAATAATTAAGAAGAATAAAAAATACACAGTGAAATAAAGTATAAATAATAAAGAATAACGCAATAAATAATAACATTAAAAAAAAAAAAAAAAACATAAAAAAATTGATGACATAAATATTAAAATATAAATTATACAAATTTAGTTACGCACATAATCAAATATACAAAATAATAGAATCATTGAAATCAATAGAAAATGATACAAATCATCATCATCATTTCCCTTCCCGCACTGAATAGTGCATAAGTATGGCACGCACTACATTGATACACTAATCGCAGCGTATCTTGATCATCTTTGTTACATGAAGGTAAGATGATCAGTCTTACGCTACAGGTACAGTTCAGGGCCTCAATTATGAACCCTATCTTCATATGTATATTTGAGACGGTGTACTTAATTTCTGTACTATCTGTATCTACCTCGGTATGTTCTACCTACTTGTCATATCGACATCATATGATTGAAGTCAATATGATTGAAGACAAGCCAATGAATGACCGCAAACAATTAGTCCGCGTTCCTTACGTCATTAATATTTAAAATAGTTTTCATTTATATTTTAAATAGGCTTCTGTGATAGAAAGTGCCCACTTCAAAGCGATTATAAACTCCAATAAATCCCAATTCAAGCAAAAAATGCTCGCTTGAATAAGAATTATGTATGACTTTTGGAAATCACCTCGACGGTACGCTTAACGATCGTCTGTATGTATCTACCGATCGACTACAAAGCCAGCTCCTTTAACGTCTCGATACATACATTCGGAAAGATAGTAAAACAGATGGAAAAAAATATAATAATTGAATATTTTTTTTAGAGTGGTAACTTTCTAACGCCTGTATACTCTTATTTGTAAATAGGACAGAACCTAGCGACATTATTTTCACATCTTGGCGTTCGTTTTATTAAGTGACAGTTATGTCGGAATGTAATTCGACTTCAAAACTTACTTATTTCTCGCTCATATTTTTAATAGGCTTTTAAGAAAAAAAGTGCCAACCTCAAAACGATTAAAATTTTTAATAAATCATAATTAAAAGAACAATTGCCCGGTGGAACAAAATTTTTGACGTAACTACCCAAAACTTGAAGGGTCGGTAGTAAGTATATATTTATAATCGTTAGAGGGAATTTATCTTCAACTATACCGTCAAGGTGAAGGTATGACGTCTTTATATTCCCATCATAATCGAGGCCCTGATTCAAATAACAAGGGCCACATAGGCTTCATAGAGAAATAAGGATCGTTCGGATTAGCTGGGGCTCGGACTATCGAGGTCCTGCTGTACCTATTCATCGAACCGCTCTCGCCGCATACCCTCTTAAATCTGCTTACAGGTATTTTCTTAAAATATGTTCATTTGGTTGGCTCAAACACTTTTTTAACAAAGCATTACATAAATGTTTCAGTTTTATAATCGTGATTGTGTTGGTATATAATTAATTAATTGGCACAGGAGTATTTACGTAATGGTTAATTATGAAAGTGTAGTTATGAAAACCGCATAATACTTATTGATCTCCATTCTCCGTACGAGCTAACCACTTGTTGATGATTCAATATGAAATATAACGTAATGTGTTTGGCCCATTTCACACGTATCTAATCCACAAGACACGGTAAAATTAGGGTGGATTGAAATACATTATGTTTAATTTTTGTTTTTACTATGATTCGGTAAACATCTTGTGAAATATGTGTGGAGGTTAATCGGCGTCATAGTGCAGTAGTTAGTGCGTTTGTTTGCCAGTAAATAAATAAAATACAATAATTTAAAATCAATTCTTCCCATTGACATATTAATACAAAGCCATGTCCTGTAGCTTAATCACAAATAATTATCGTCGTGCTAATAAGCGACGTGATAACTATTTCTCACCATGGTTGTTAATCATATTCGCGATCACAATAGAACATCCGTGAACACCTAAAATTTAATGTCAAAATATTTACGTTTCGCGACGTATAATCCTGCGCGCAATCACATATTTGAATTTCACCGGTGTAAATATGGAAAATATTCCAAAACTACTATTTTCAATGATTTATTTATTCTTATTTGTTTATCAATTTGTATAAACCACTTTAATTATTTTTTTTTAATTACACTTCGACCGGTTTTGAGGTTACTACCTCATCGTCAGGAATTTAACTAACTTATTATTACACGCGTTGCTATTTTTATAATAAAATATTGTATGAAAGAGACAGAAAATTGAAAGAAAGAGAGAGAAAGAAGATAAAATAAATCATAACGGGAATAGTTTTAAAAGAGGACTCTAAGTTAAATTTAATTGATTATTTATTATTTGAAGTTTTTTATTAATGGCTTTACTAATTTCTAATCGTTCTAAATTATCTAAACGAAAACCATTTTTATTGACATGCAAAATTTCTACACACGTTTCTTGATTAAATTCATGGTTTTGGGATATAAGATGATTTGCGAATTCTGAAAAATTATTATTACTAGGCGTGACGCTTAGAATCGAAACAAAAATGCCCGCTCGTGTCATGAAAACGTGTAAAAACCTTTCGGATAAACATTGAAAAAAGGATTGTGTAACTCTTTATTGGTAAATATTTGTTCATGAGTGATTAACAAAGCTAAAAACAATTCATTTTCAAATAAAAAAGTTTGTAGACGTCAAACTATGCCTAGCGGCGCAATTGCGAACCTTTTTTTAGTTGCAGTAATGCACTGATAGGAATACGTTTTTAAAATATAATAAACGTTTGTTTATATTATCTTTTCGTTCCTAAAAATCCAGTGAAAAGAAATAACTGGCTCGAAATTATAAGGAATTTAAGGAAAGACCCCGATGGGATCCAGCAAAAACGGATGTTAATTGTAACGTTAAAATACAAACTTTTTTCATGTACTTAAAATGAGTATCCTTGAATTTTTGGTAGCATATGCATGTTCGTTGAATGCAGCCCCGGTATGAATAAACAGTGCTCAGTAATTATGGGTAGGTACGTTTTCGTGTCACTTTAAAAAAATATATTTTACTCTGTAGGGCATGTGTACTTTTTTAAGTCAATAATCCATCCTATGTAATTTTGTCGTATCGTGTGGATTTTTACTGTCGTTTGAAATGGGCCTTTAGGTTTGCTCGTGGGAAATCCAATAATATCATTATCTAGTGCTGGTGATAATGCATTTCAATAAAAATTCACACTATTGTTGTAAAAAAGCAAAAGTATTGTGAAAGATGTACCGTGGAAACATCAGCATCTTTAATTCTCCTCCTAGATAGATAATTAGTTTTTATCTGTACAACGGCTAATGCCTTTGCAAAATGTTTTTTTTTTTCCTACTACCATCACGCCATTTCATAGGCAGAGTATGGACCGCCTTCCGACACACAAGTCTGTCCTGACTCCTGACATACATTCTCAGCTCCATCCACATTCATACATCTTGTCATATATGCCCTTCGGCTGTGTCTGCTTTTGACATGATCAGACATAAGATTTTGAATTATCTGATTATGCCACGTCTTTCTTGGTAGTCCACGTCCCACGTTACTATTAATTCTCGTCATATATTATGTTGAATTGCTAGTGAAAATCGAAACCGTCCATTACACGTTAAACTAAAAATCAAACTATAATCAAACCAAAAATTTGAAAAGCTTTTGTTCAATGCATCGAGCTTAAGGGCTTCTCTAGATAATTATTACTCTGAGGTTAAACCTGACGAGTTCATTAAATACGTATTAAATAAAATATGTATCATCATCACCATTTCATGTCCGCTCCTTAGTTGGAGCATATGGTGTCCACGAAGATCCTCCAAACATTTCTGTCGGCTGCCAGCTCCTGTGTATCCTCCAGGGACGAACCGTGTATAGAAGCGATTATGCGCAGCTTACCATTATATTTGACTAACCATATTAACGTTTTACTGTAACTTTCTTTAAAAAAAAAAAACAAATAATTAATTAAAATTTATTAAAAATCATTTTCCCCTTTTGTATTTTTATCCTAATATAAATATTAATATTAATAAAGCGCGCCGAGCGCCTGCGGTGAGCCAAGAAACTAGCCGATTATTCCAGCTTATTTTTTCATGCAAATAAGTATACTATATTTTAAATGTCCAACTTGCAGATTACACAAATTATTTTATGATTCTTGATTTTGAAAACAGTATTTCAAACATTATTTCTTAAGGCCTATTTTTCTTCGAGATGGTACTTTTGACATATGACCATATATACTTTCATGCGTCGTATTGCAGGACATATGGCGCCCGATGCGGCCGTTTTTAGCACTATCAATTTCTAGAACAATTCGGCCAGTTGATATCTTCGCGACTAAAACAGCGTGGGATGAAGTTGGATTTGCATGGTTTAGCTCGAAGTCTTATGTCTTTCGTTTTTATGAATATATTGTATACCATTATTGTATTGCCTTTGTTTGTCTTTACTACATAGTTTTATGTTCTTTTGTTCAGTTTCTTGTATTCATATTTCTTCGTGTAACTGTTGTAATTGGCTTAGGCCGTATATACAGGGTGTTCATTAAACCCTGTCACATCCGAAACCACGATAATCAGTATGAGTAAGAAGACATATTGGCACATAAAAATAAATTTTCAGAACGAATAAAATTTAAAAAAATAATATATCAAAAAAAGCGAATGGTTCCTTACTTCTGCAGGGGAGAAACGAGAAGGGGCAGGGGGGAGTCTGATACACTGCCGACCGCGTGGCCATGCCCCCTCGCTTCTGCTCTGCAGAAGTAAGTAACCATTTGGTTTTTTTTTTAATTTTGTTTAAAAAATCTTTGTTCTAAATATTTTTTTTAATATGCTAATATGTCTTCTTGCCCATACTGATCATCGTAGTTTCGGATGTGACAGGGTTTAAAAAATACGCTGTATAATAAATAAAATAAAATAATAATAATTACCAACGACGAATGGCTTTTCCATGCGAGTGTAGTTAGGGGTTGGTTTTTGGTATGGGGTAATTATTTCCATGGAAATTCAACAGGTGGCGTGTTGCAGTCGTGGATATGTTAGTAAACAAGGGTAGGGCGGGCAGTTTTAACAAATCAATGTCATATTTCACTTTTCATGTAATCTGTCTTTTAGTTCACTAGCGGACTTGTATTTTTACTAAATAAGGGCTAGTAAACGATGAATCCCATTAATATTGCCTGTGTTATAAGAATCAACAACAACAACAAACCATCACGCCGTTTCTCCGTAGGGGTAGGCAGAGAGGATAGAACGCCATAACACTCTATCTTGGCATACAGACCTCGCTTCCTCTACATTCATACATCTTCTTGTGCACGCACGCCGATTATTCCTACTTTTGACATGTCCATCTTCAAGTATTTGATGGACTTGATCGTGCCATGTCTTTCTCGGTCTTCCTCGTTTTCTGCATCCATCAACATTTGCATCGTAGATCCTTTTAGTCGTTCTTTCGCTGTCCATTCGCTCTACATGTCCAAACCAACGCAGCACCCCTTTCTTAATTCTGTCAATAATGCATGTCTCAGCCTTGCACACTTCACGGATCTCGACATTTGTGCACCTATCATACATAGTTTTACCACACATTCGCCTGAGGGATCGCATTTCGACAGCATTCAACCTACTTTCATCATTATTTTTCCAATTACATACAAAAGGCTATCCAAATTAAAAAGTTCATCGGTTTTGTTATATTGTTAATAGACTATTTAACTGAGCCAAAATTAAAAAAAAAAATTGTTTATCGTATTATCAGCGCTATAATTTTTTAAAGTTTTGTTTTTCTGAAATTACTCCGCATGTGACGTCAGAGGTTCTCTTCCGTTTATTCCCTGTCAATTCTGCCGATTGGTCCATTTATGGTAAGTAAACCGTGTATCTTTCAAAGCTCTCTTATCATCGATTGATTCATGTGAAGTAGGGACGTCGTTCGAAGTAGTTCGTTTTTACTCAAATATTTTTTCGTGCGTTTTCAAGAACGCTTTATTTTTTACCGCGCGTAAGAAAACATTTATGTATCAAATTTTCCGTGCGCCTGAAGTGCGTCATTGTGTAGGAGTAATTATTATGGATGGGAATTACGTAAGATGGTACTTTTTTTTTTTGTCAAAAGAAATATTAGCGTTTTTATAATTTATCCAAATATGTCAACTTTGCTGACCATTTTCAACGGGTTGGAAATAACTTACTATTAGAAAATGGGTTCGAACCTCTGATCCGTGAGTCCGCAACACTAGCCACGGGATCAGAACCCGACTTTGAGAAAGCGAATGCAGTTGCATTTAAAATACCTGAATTAATTAACTTTTAAAAATAGACACTACAAAATGTTTTTGTTAAATTATTTTTTAATATTTTTTTTGTACGTTTTCAAGATACTTCGCTATACAATTTAACGCTTTAATTTTTCGCGCGCATGAAAACATTTTTTGCATCTAATTTCCCGTAGGGCCGAAGTTCCTCATTATCTGTGTCCGGGCGGATGTAGACAATAATTATGTGTAAGAAATAGAACCAGAAGCCTGGACAGTTTTCAACAACTGTTCTTAAAAATTCTAAAAAAAGAAGTTCGACCCACGCTCTTTAAAACGGTTTCGGGGATGCAAAGAAATGCACTTTCACTGCAATATGTCATTGTTGTTGGGCTGACCTGGGCCCCGATTAACGGTAACAGAGGTATCTTCGACTGTCTATAAAGCAAAACCGATATTTGTTTACGAAAATAAGTATATTTGCATGAACATTTAAAGTATCTTCCCTGGTAACCTATAATTGAACACGTTTAAAAGAAAAAAATGTATGCATATTCTGCTTTTCATACAAACAACTTAATTTTACTTTGTAGATAAAATTGAAGATAAATGTTAGCTTCCCATTGTAATCGGGGCCCTGAAACGGTAGATTGATCACCCTTCCTCGTATTAACAAAAATGATCTGGAAATGTAATTATCTATTTATTGATATACACGGCACGTAGTGCTTTTTACCTTACAAAAATACATATTTAATAGAATATAAACACCTCAATGAAAAAAATGTTGCAGAGGGAAAACACTTATGAGAAGGAATATGGGAGTCTAGGCAGTTACAGGGCTTATGACCTGTCATTGGCTGGTTTAAGTGGCCACTTTATTTTCACTTTTCCCATATTCCATCTCAAAAATGTTTTCTCTCCTTGTTGCAACAAATTAAAACATGTACAACTCCCTAGGGAAAAAAATCCAGCCAGTCTGCAAGCATTTAGACATACTCAAAACATTGTTGAACTTCAATATAATGTGAAGAAAAAAAAAGAATCATGTTATGTAAATACTAGGTATAACTCAGCAGTTTCATATAATGAACGTGCTTAAATATATACTTTTTTTTAAATGAGTATTAACGCATTGCTCTACGTACCATCGGGTGCGTATAAATGAAGACTCATTCTATCTGGCTGCGATACGCTCCCACTTGCTTTTTAATGATGCTCACGCTTACACTCACCTGAACACTTGCTCCCACACAAATACACACAAACACACCCTTTGGTTGTACCATAATTTAAAATGTATGATTTTTAGAAACTTCAGAAACTTCGCTGGTCTGTCTTTAAACCTTTTCGTTATAATTTTATTTTATCATTGTTGGCTGGATGTTTCTATACAATAAATAAGTAAATTAAAATTTTATTGTTTTTTTTTTTATTTAGGAAAAAAACAACAGTTTTTACATTATATTGTTTACAGAAAATAAGAATATATGTAAACGAAAATTGTGAAAACAGTAAATATAAATTTTCCACAGTTGTGTAAGCTATTGATAAAGTACATTATCGGTATCAAAATAAAATCAATTTAACAACTAAGAAATGTTAGGCACTTAGAAGTTGGAAATAAAATAAAAATACATTGGTGACTCATTTCTCATGAAATTTAGTACATATAGAACGACGCTTCTTCTTTATTTCATTGGTAATAGTTCTAGGTAACTATTTGTTACTATTGTTAAAAAATTGTTTTAAACTTCTTTATTAGTGTTTTTTTTTTCTTTTTTCGTTTCTTTTTTTGAATTAATTTATAAGTAAAAAATATTTCTCTTTATCATTTTTTTTACATCATTATATATTTTTATACATAAACATATACTATTTACCTAAATATTAGTTTTCAATAATAATATATATATTTTTAATGTTATTCAAAATTGTTTTCTTAGTTTTTTTTTAACTGGTTCAAAGTATTTCAAATACCAAATTATCTTTTTTTATCGATAATTCTATAACTGGTAATATTTTATTATTTTATATAATTTATATTTCTTAGACTTTCTTAATTAATAATATTGTTTTAAATGCTCTGTATTACTTATGCTTACATGTATGTATATTTAATTGTATTTGTAACTAATATGTAAAAGGCACTAAGTGCCGTTTATTTCAATAAAATAAATATATATATATATACAGTAATATAAATAAAGTACATAGAAACAAGGTAAATTTTAATTTAAAGAAGAAGAAAAGTTTACATACAAATAATGTAAAAGGTACAAAATATAATAATGAACATACGAGTACATACATAATAACTGACATCGTGTAATTAAGCGGGTGTACTGTCTATAAGGAATCTTCTATATTTTTTATATAGGAGAGATGAAAAATGTCCGCGTGACCGGAGATTATGATTAAACTCTGCGACTTCCTATCGTAGTACTGGCCTAGGTGTCTAGAGTTGTTTGATTGACTAAAGTCATCGTCCGCACCTTCCTAATAAGTAATGGGTACGCGAGTGTTGTTGACAATCTGGTCACGTCTGACCTGGTTCGCTTCTCATTTATGACTACCTCCCACTACCAACTACCGAACTACCATGACCTACGAAGGTCACCAGCTCAGCTAATGACTGCTCCAGTATCTGCTGATCTCTTGAAACTATCCTTACCTGCGTGCTTCCGTGCGCTGCAAACCAGAGGCGGTTCTTTAGTATGCGTACAAGTGCAGTGCACTGCCGAGTAAAAATTTGTTAATCATAGAACACAAAGTATTTTACAAGTATAATACGTTGAATTACGTTCCCAGGAGTTACAACAACTCGATTCAGGACATAAATAATATTAACATTAAAAAAATAACACATATTGAGAACAACAAAGAAACAAAGCAAGTTTAGCACCTTTATAACTAAATAAAGCACAACAATATATACGCCAAAAACCTTTTCTTACACAAGTAAACCGCTTTTAAGGATAAAAAAGTAGTGAATCTACTAAGGGAGATAAGGTCATTAACATAACCTGCCATGCAGATGATGCAGCCATAGTGATGGTGAGAACATATCCATCTCAGTTAGTAAACATCTGGATGCCTACGAGATGTCGTATAGTACAATGAACACATGATTATTGGAAACATAATTCGGAAATACAAAACGTGTGTCAGACCGATCATGGTGTATTCAATAGAAGCGAGGACAGAAAGAGAGAAAAAAATAAAATGCTTGTATTACTTTTCAAAAACAAAAATGAAAAATTTGCTTCGGCCACTTTCATGTTCAATTTATTATCTTTAAATTTTTTTTTATTTTTTTTTAATAAAAAGAAATATTTGCGTTCTTATAATTTACGCAAATATTTAATTTTGAGGGCCATTTTCAACGAGTTGTAAATAACTCACTATTAGAAAATGGAAATCAAGTTGGGGTAGAGTGGGATTCGAACCACGGACCTTTGATCCGTGAGTCCGAGACACTAGCCACGGGACCACAACCCGATTCTTACACCAAATTTTAGTTCGATACTCTGTCATTATTGAGATCCCAAATACCTAAGTTTAGTCTAAATTTGAAATGGCGCAACCTGCCGGTCTAAAAGTAATTATATTTTAGTCACATAAAACTTTAAAGTATATTTTTTAACAGAAATTCGTTTGAAAATTATTGTTTTTATCTAATTTATGTTTTTTTACCATCAACAAAAAGGTAACAAGACGAAATGAAAAACATTACTTGATTTTTTCGTTCGTTTTAAAAAAATATATCTTTTAAAACGGAACACAAAACAAAAAATATTTGAATATGACAAGTTGTGATGAAGACATATTTTATTCTAAATTCAAATTATCATTACCGTTACATTTCAATATCTCTTCTTTGTTTTGTTGTCTAGTTAAATGTTTACCGAATTTCATTAGTCATTAGAATTTGAAGTCATCTCTTTGGAATTTGGCCGCGGGCTATCGATCGTCGTCTGTTCGAATTTTCGAATCCCGACTCCCCATTGGCGGATTGCTAGTCGAATAGTGTTTTTCTTACTTTCGTGACCAATCACGAATCAGCTATTAGCCGATGTTTTTTTCACGCACTAGTAAATTGACCTTTTTACCATCCGGAATAGAAATTATTATTCATTGCCTAGAAACTTGCATATTGATAACAGCCTCAATTTTAATTTAAAATTGATAATTTAGTCTAATAAAAAGTTAGGAAATCATACGATTTTGCCATTTTGAAGCCATTATAAATCGCGCCATTTTAAAAATGTTCAATAACAATTATTTTCTTACACGTTTCTTAAAAAAAATACTTAAAAGTTTTATAAAACTAAATTATAATTATTTTTCTACCGGCAGATAACGCCACTAGAAATATAAGCTAAAATTAGGTACATTGGTACTTATAAAAAAAAAAAAAGTATTTCAGTAAAATTTGTTTTAATGATTTCAACATAATAAATTGAACAGGAATGTTATAAAAAAATTGTCTTTTTTGTTTCTAAAACTAAATAAAAGCATTATAAATCACACATTTTTTTGTATTTTTCTTATGTTTTATGGTAATAAATAATGTATATTTATGTTTTAATTATTTGTATTGTATATTTTTTTAATATACATATAGGTGAACACAATAACCGGTGAACCACGAAGCTGACTAATCTCTACCCTATTTCCTTTTACAGAATTTTGACTTTTGATTTGTCGCTAAATAAATAAAAAATACTGTAATAAATGTCAATTCGCCCTAATTTTTCTGTGCCGTAGAGATTTGGCCAATACGTGTGAAATAGGTCTTTAATTTGTATTTATTAATTGAGTTTCAAATTAAAGATGCCTACTCATTTACTTATTTTATGTATTATCTAATACAGGCCTGGCCAACCAAAATTGCATCCCGGGCCGCATCGACGACCTAAAATTTTCCCAAGGGAACAAATTGTACAAAAATAATTTCAATTTTTTATATTACGAATTTCATACGTATTGATTTTTTGTAAGTATTATAAAAAAAAATAATGCGGAAGTTAATCTGAAAGTATAATTAGAGTAATTGTCAAAAAAAAAACAATACTACTACCAGATGTGAAAAGAAAACATACATTGAACCAACGGGAAAATGTATCTGTATGGTAATAAACATTTTTACCAACTTTAACAGCTTGCCCACCACATACCGCACACCGCATCTGAGGACATAAGTCTCCTTGGCGGTGGCCACAGACACGGAAAATTTGCTCATTGTCAAACGAGAAAAGCTGCCCGAAGGAGCTCTCTGAAATCTGGTAGCCTTAGCCTATTTGTGCTGAAAGAAGGTAATCCAGAAGTACATAATATGTACTTCATTGGATTGAGAAAAGAGGGAAGTGAATTCTTCACTGGCTGTGATTAAATTGATTGGACATGATCAATTTGCCGAAATGATTACAAAACTTTTTAAAAGCCTTGAAACTCTTTTTGAAAGCCACCAGATCTGTTTATCCGACGGGACCTATAACAAGGCCACGGATAGTAGCGAGAAGCTCCATTCGGTAATCATAGAGAAGGGAAAGCCAATTTTAACAATCAAAATTACTAATTAAGACACGTAAATCAAACAATATTTTAAATAAAACCAGTTATCAATGACCATTTCTTCCAGTGCGAGATTTGAGTTTTTTTTCGCTTACTTAATTTTTCTAAATCTATTTTAATAGTTTCACACTTTAACCGGTTTTCCAAATTTACTTCTGTTATTAACGCCCTATTTTTATTTTTATTATATTTCATTTTGTAAAAAAAAGCATCACAAACGTATGTAGATCCAAAGGCACTTATATTTTTCTGGGCAAAACATCTTATATTAAGAAATTTTGTTGTTATGTACTTACTATAAAATTCTATTTTAAAAATTTGTGGGGTATATATTTTTTAGTTCAATATTGCACTGTAGGTCGATTAATTCCATTTGCAAGGTTTCTGAAACGGTGGAGACATCAACACCGAATGGAGAACTGAACATCTCAAATGCTTTCTTATAATTTACTAGTTCTAAAACAATACATTCGTCATACATGACCGCGGGCCGCAGGTTGGCCAGGGGTGATCTAATACAATAATAATAAACGTCACATTTCGCCATGATTGTGAGAGAGATTACCCTATTTAATGGTCTATTTTACACTTTGTAAACTATGGTCCCAAATTGAGTAATGTTGCGTTGCCAACTCCAGCGATTTTGGAAGAAATCTACCGATCTAATGAAATCGATTGAAATTCTATCAATTTTTAAACTTAGCAATTTTACACATAGAACTTTCAATCCAGGGCCTCAATTATGATCGCTTTTTTTCCTCTGTACATATCTGGAAAGTAAACTTAACTTCTTCACTATCTGTATCTACCTCGGTATATTCTACCGATTTGTCATCTCGACGTCATATGATCGAAAAGAACCAATAAATGACTTCGAAAATTTAGTCCGCGTTCCTTAATTCATTTACGTTTACAATAGTTCTCATTTATATTTTAAATAGGCTTCTGTCATGAAAAGTGCCCGCTTTAAAGCGATTATAAACTCCAATAAATCCCAATTCGAGCAAAAAATGCTCGCTTGAACAGGATTTTTATGACTTTTGACAATTACCAAGACGGTATGCTTAACGATCGTCTGTATTTATCCACTGAGCGATTACAAGGCCGGCTCATTTGACGTCTCGATACGCACATTCAGAAAGATAGTAAAACAGACGATGACTAAATTTATTTTTCGCAGTTGCAAAATTTTACTTATTTTTCTTTCATATTTTAATGGTGGGCTATTTAGAAAAAAAATTCATACCTCAGAACGCTTAAAAATTTAAATAAATCGTAATGAAAGGAAAAATTGCTCGGTGAAACAAATATTTTGACACTTAATATGCAGATATGTGTATCGAGGGGTACTGGGTCCGTCAGTACAAACCAATGTACTTACATCGAAACTTGATAGTGGGGGATCGGTAGTGTATCTTTGTAATCGGTCTAGAGAATTTTATCTTCTGACGTCATACTGCAGCTATGTCATTTCAGTGCGTAGATATGTGTACCGTGACATACGCTTCCCTTGTTTCTTATCGATGTACCTACCTAAAACTTAGAGGTGGGGGTTCGGTAGTGTATCTTCGTAATCGCCCGAGAGTTAATAAACCGTCATGGTGAAGGTATGACGTCCTTATCTCCCCACCATAATCGAAGCCCTGGTGGTTAGCGACGTTGGCAACACCCTAACCCCCCCTCGTCTTCGAAAGCTACCTATTTATTTTTATAAATCTACCGATTTTCGCTTGATGGAGTTTAGCAACGCTGCGGGTAGCGAGCCGCGTCGCGACGGCTTTATGCGTTAGAAAACGTAAAACTTTATTCCGTCTGTTTACGTTTTTGTCAACACGGGCACATTTCGTTTACAGCCTCTTCAAATTACACCGGAACGCCTTTTTACGTGGTGGATTCGATCCACCGATGCCACGAATAGTGAATATTCGGTATTCGGCCCCTCTCTCGGCCGAAGTTCGGAAAAAGGTGTGCGTTTCGCGCGTGACAGGTTACGACCTGTCTCGTTGCGGCGCGTGCGGGGGTGACGGGCGGGCGTATTAGTTTCATTTGCTAACAAATAGATCATGTCGCGACACGCGTTATTTGTTCATTATTGCATCATATCGTTTTACTTATTTATTTATTTATTTAACGAATTTACGGACAATGTCCAATTTAAACAAATCATATAACGAAAAACAATAATACAGTAACAAATAATAGAAGGAATACAGCAAAGAAAAGCAAAAACAATTTAATACATTAGACAGGCATTATAGAATCCAGCAGCACAATCACAAATGACTATCGACGTGCTAATTAGCGGCGTGATAACAATTTTTCACCGTGGTTGTTTATCGTATGCGCGGTCACAATGAAACATCCGTGAAAGTTATCGATCGGGGTTATTATATTCGTTTAATATTGTCATACTTCAACTTGATGCTTGGCAACACCTAATATTAAATGTCAAAATTCAAAATATTTACGTTTTGCAAAGCATAAGCAATCACATATTTGAATTTTACCCTTGTAAATATGGAGAATATTCATAAACTGTATGTAAAATAATTTAGTTTTATTTTTTTGTTCACAATTTATCATGCTATTTATTTGATTTGGATCAAATTGAGAAAGCTATTAAACGAAAACATTGTTGAAGGCGTTCGGCGTTTTGCAACGCGACCGCGATAACTTCGGCGTGTTCATAATTTTTCGGTGTGATCGCTCAAATACTTAGCACGTTTTTAAGCACGTCGATAGTCATTTGTGATTGAGCCCCAGGTTAATTCAACAAACATACAGTCAATTTATTGGGAATATTTCTTTAGTCTATTGGTAAAAAAAACTCAATTTACAATTAAAATAATTTATATCTTGATTTTCATTTACAAATCTAATCATTATAGGTAGGGGCGCGTGGAAACCATAATAAGTCTTATGATGACCGAGGAACAGAATTTCATTATTTATTTCATTATTTTGTGAAGGAACATTTAGAGATATTTGTTGGAGAATATTCGGGACATCAAATAAACCATTAAGTATCTTAAATATGCAAATTAAATCTGCATTAAATCGACGTTGTGAGAAACTGGATATATTCAGGAAAAGTTCCATGTCAGTACAGTTATAGTGATCTCTTGTGATTCCTAGTTTGTACGTTATTTTTCTGAACCGATACTTAGTCAGTATTAGTAGTAATTATTTGTTCATTGTAAATCATGGTAATTAATCCTAATTATTCATTTGAAAAAAAAAATTACTTAAATTTGCTCTTCTGTAAAGATGATACATGTCACTTGGTAATTTTTCCTTTCCAGCGTCGATATCTTCTCTTAAAGTGTCAATAACTTTATCCTATACGTTACATCTATAGATACGGATCAAAACTTGTCTAGCCATGAGTAAGTCTGTATGTAAATTAAGATAAGTCATGGCCACGCTTTTGATATTCCATATAATATCGTGAACTGTAAAATTGGCTTGCTGAAAAATAAAGTCTCTTACTGTATTTTTGTGTGTGCATAGACAGGACAGAGACGAAGCGATAATTTTCAGATATGGTGCATTGAACTTCTAAAATTTGCGGTTAGTGATGTGAAAAATCAGCTAAAAGTAATCAACGAAAATTATCATAATTTTGTACATTTTCAAAAGCAGAGCGAAACCGTTACGCCGTTTCTCCGTAGGCGTAGGCAGAAATAATAGAACGCCATATCAAATCTTCACATGCATGCGTTCTTATTATTCTGACTTTTGACATGTCCATTAGGGTGGGCTTATATTTTTTTTCCGAATTTTGAAATGAAACTAAACAGCTGCCTTTTGGATTACTCGGAATGCAAAAAATATTCGATACTACTTTTGGCCCTCAACCAGAGCTTGAAGTTTTCAAAAAGTCAATTTTTTGCTCTAAACCGGCTTTTATTTCGTATTTAAGTAAGAAAATTAGTCCAATTAAATTTTATAATGTGCATTTAACCTTATTAAGTGAGCATCTAAGGGCGTGAGTCGCACTTCGTTCTGTAATAAATGGGTAGCATTGTTTTAGTTAGCCATTGTTTTCGTCAATATTAGCCAAGCGCTCAACGGAATCAGTTCCCCGGAGTGCAAACTTTTTGCATTTCAGTTGTTCACGTGTTCGAATTTGTCATGTGATTAAATTATGTCTTTACTAACAAAAAATAATTTTATCAATATAGATAATTAACAAAATATTCAGACAGTTATTTTACGTTCAACGTGATCCAAAATGTAACTTTTTAGACCCCTTTCACTTTGATGTCTAAAAATATATAAAACTTCATACATCATCGGTCCACTCTAATGCCCATCTCTCTTGGGGTGGTATTCCAAACGCTCTCGCGGCCGTATTATTTCGCGTATGTACACACAAAAACACGAGAAAAACTTTTTTCTCGTACTGCGAGAACGGTTCAGAATAGCACCCCTGGAATCAATGTATGACATTATAACGCGTACATTTTCAGTAAATGGAGGGGATTATAGTAGGCTAATTGAACGTAGTTATGTAGAAAGCAGCCAGCCACTGAAAAGTGATCTACACAATCTACACAACAGTTGGAATGTCTTTGACTTTGACAGATGATAAACAATTAATACATCAGTTTTTTTATATTTCAAACAAGTATCTTATTACGTATTTGACCAGTTTTAGTAGTAGTTTTAAAGTGCCGTAAGATTTTTCTAGAGCTTTGGGTAAATTCTGCAAATCGAAAAATGCCGTTTTTAAAATCAACACCATTTTTAGAAGATGATTATTCCCGTTTTTTGGTTGAAAGCGGCCTGGCTGTTTTCAGCAAAACATAGAATTGACCTTACAGCACCCGATAACACCATAATCTATTTTTTTCAAAATTGTGGACTGGCTGCTTTCTGCATAACTACGTTTAATTTAGGAAAGGTGCAACTAAACAGTCAATCTTTTAACATATAATATTGTCCTTTGGGGCATTCGCCAAGTATTTGTTGGTGTTAACATAAGCTGTGTCCGTTTTTCCAAATTTAAATAACACGAGAACACAAAAAAATACAACAAATTAGTCAATAATGTATTCCCCTTCATTATTTTGAAATATGTATATAATATGTATACGTTGACAAAAAAGTATTTTGATACGTTCGCTTATAAATAAATAAGTTATATTCTACTTTAGTTATCAAATTATCAATGTTTTTATCCTACACCAAGCGCAAGAGGTTTTAAAGTGAAATTAAGTTTTTTGTCTACAAACACTTGGTCAAACTTAACCGTTTTGTTTTATATTTGATGCTCATTTTTACATTTGTAAAAAAATGGAGTTAACTTATATAAACACTTAATAGATTATGCAATTTGTTTTATTTTCTAAATATTGAAATGTTTGATATGTTGAAAGAATCATTTAATTTTCCCGTTATTCCCATTACTACTTCAGTCCTAGGGTAGCGTCCCGTTGATGCGGTCAGGAGCCAGACTGAACCGCTTCAGACGTTCAAACTATACAGGTGTTGTTATTTCGGGGTCCCTTGACCCCCGTAGGGCAGGAGTAGGTACTACTCGGCACTGCGCCCCCACCCCTCGAGTCTAGGGACTGCATTTTTAAAAAAAATGTTCGAACGTACGATCCGATAGGATTTTTTAGCAGAAATTTTACTGTTTAAAGGCTCGATTCAAACAACGTTATGTGACAACATTAATGAACGTAGTTATGCAGAAAGCAGCAAGCTATAAAAAATGAAACTGAGATAATAGTACTTTTGAAAAAAGACTAAATATTTAAATCTACACAACAGTTGGAATGTTTCTTACTTGGCAAATGAAATACAATGTAATAATTTTTATGCATAAAACAATTAAGGGGATGAATAAAATTTTGTTTTTGTTTTATACAGTCTTTATTCAATAAAATATACATATTATTACAATATTAATACATTATAAAGAAAACAAATTATTAAGATATATTTTGTCCCGATAAACTATTCAATAATAGTTTGTCATCGGGTGCTCAGACATTAGTCTTAATTAATAATCAAATAAGAAGAGTACAGACAATACTGTATACGTATAAAATAATAAACATAAAAAATAGTTTAAAAATTTATTTTTTTTAAGTAAGAAAATAGAGTAAACTAATACAATTAAAATTAAAGAATAGTAGTTTACTTAAATATATTTTAAATATAAGAAAAAAAAAATTTAAAAAATTAAAAGTACATATTAAAATTAAGATCAAAAAAATGTAAATGAAATAAGAAAGTAATAAAAGAAAAGAAAAGGTTAACCCTAAGAAAAGTTAAAAATAACAAAAATGTATTCAATGAGGGATAAAAGAAATAAAAAAAACAATAATAATAAATAAAATGAATGAAAACAATAATAAAATTTAACCAACAATGAAATATAAATAACATATGAAACAAGGGATAAAAAATTACCAATGAGGAGAAAAACAGAATCTCAAAACTCATTGTACAAGGGATTAAAGCTGTTACCTGAAGGAATAAAGGAGATAGAAAAGATCTAAATATTTCAAATTAATTTGAAAACATATGTTATTGAGAAATTTTGATAAAACAAATTGTAATGTTATTAAAAGTTTATATTCGTTCTTAAGATGTTATGAACTAACTTAATAAAGCATAAATAAATAAAGCATGAATACGTTTTTTATAATCCAAAAACGTATTGAATTATGTATATGACAAGATTTTATGATTTTTTAAGTCTGGATTTGCATAAACATTTAAAATATCTTTTTCAGTAACCTGTAATTGAACATGTTTAGAAGAAAAAAAATATGATTTTCACACAGAAACCTCAATTTTACTTTGCAGATTAAATTGAAGATAAATGTTAACTTCCCATTGTAATCGGGGCCCAGGACTGGCTGATTGATTTATTTATTTACGGTTCCATAAACCTTTTACATAATTACAATAAAACCTGTAAAAAAAATAGCAAATAATAGCATAAAATAAAAAAATAACAAAAACATCCAGAAAAGTATACAATGATAAACTGTATTTATATATTTAAAAAAAAATTTACGCCCGTAACAAATATAAATATTTACATATATAAAAGTAAGGTAAATTAAAGAAAAAAGCAGTTTTACAAAAGAGGAAGAAAAGAAAAAAAAGAGAAAAAAAAGAGAAAAAAAAGAAAACGAAAGCTCTTTAAAAGGAATGTTAAAAAGTTTACTTCATGGTATAAATATTAATACTAAACAATAATACATTTTCAAATAAGTATACACCCAGGAGTAAAATTTTAAAATAAAAGTGGAGAATCAATTATTATTTACATTTTTTATTTATTATATAAATAAAAGACGAGTGATACTTTAATCCACAAATTTGGAATATCCAGTGACCGGTTTCATCGCTTTCGCGACATCTTCTAAACTGGTATCTTTATTAAGGAGTTTAACGTATTTATACAAAACAGAGGTTATATGAAAGTAAATTAAATAAAGTTATTTTTATCATAAGGATCATTACCAATTTTTTTTCGGGTTAACTAATGAGTTGATATAATGCTATTTTAATGAGTTTAAGTATTTTATTTTATTTTTAGTGTCCCATCCTTCGTGAGTGTGATTTTGTAAATTATGATTTCTGAAAAACAAAGGGTAAAAAGTCATTAGCAAAAATATATTACAATGCGTAAAGTAATGGAGAATGCGCGTGTATTATCTGTTCATTGAGTAATTCTACGTCGGGTTTATATTTTAATCTATTAATTTCGAGAATTTCTAATTTGTCAAGTTTATGGCCTTTGGGTGCAATATTAATTATTTTGACATTATTTTTTAATTCAAAGGAATGTTTATTTTCTATTAAATGATTGGCAAAAGTTTCACTCGTCTTTTATTTATATAATAAATTACAATGAACTTCCATCAAGAATTTTCACTTACAAACTTAAACATTTTGTATTGTTAATTATTTTTCAAAACACAGGACTTGATCATCAACAGCGTCGGCGTTGTATAAAATAAATCATCACTGTATTGCTTTGTAAGTCGCTGCATGCGAATAATTGGTGAATTCAATGAACAATTAGTACCACGATGATGACCGTAAAACAAAAAAATTAGTCTTGTTCGTCTTTGTGGAATACGAAAGTTTATTGAAGTCAACAGTTCTGGGCAATCTATTTTATTATTTAATAATTTATAATAAAACAAGAAGTCATTTATTGTCCTCCCGCTTGACAGTAATGGTAAATTAAAATAAGTCATCATGAAGTGTTAGTCTAATCATCTTACATTTATGTATCAATATACAAAAATAATCCGTGCCCGATCTACCACCACGTGCGGATATCATCAACATAATTTGTCCTCCGCCCCCAATGTTGCATAGCGCACTGCATTGGTACACCAATCGCAGCGCATCTTGACCACTTATGTAACATTAAGAGATGATCAGTTTTACGCTTCAGGTGCCTGTTTAGGCGCTATAAAATGTTCATTTGTAAAAACATTTTTTGAAATAAATAATAATAGAAATTCCTCATTAACCATAATATACAGTTGTTATAAATACAAAATTATAAAACAATAGTGCACATAATTAAAAGGTGGGCTTATTGCCGCTGGCAATTTCTTACAGTCCAACTTATAAAAAATTTAGCTCTCTTGAAACAACCGAATAATAGCATTTCGTAAAATAGTTCGATTTCCGATATGGTTGTATTTATTATTATTATTTAAGAAGGTAAACATGAACAGAAAATATAAAAAGAAAAATAATGAAACCCAGTTAACCGCGAAACCGGCTTGTCAGCAGGTTTCTTATTTTTCCTTTACAAAGAAATAATATCAATTAAAAAAGTAACACAAACATTATTAAGAACTAAAAGCATACGTATTTTTTACACAAAATTTATTTACAAAAATTTAAAAGGATGACTTAACATAAAATAGTAATCAATATAAATCCTTGTTACATATAAGCCATTTAATTATTTTTTTCTTAAAAGTTTTGTCAACATTTTTTTTTAAAGATCGGTTTAGGAATCTTATTGAAAATTTTAGTAATTGTATAATGAAGTGTTCTTTGGCCATACTTGTTTACAAACCTCGGTACTGACAAGCCTTCACGTTGTGCTAGCCTTGTATTATGTATATGTATATACCTTTTCTGCAATGAAATAAACATAAAATATTTATTTTACAAATGTGTTTTTACACTAGAATATTTCATAGGCCCTGGACTGGTACCTGAAGCGTAAGACTGATCATCTTACCTTTATGTAAAAAAATCAAGCTACACTGCGATTGGTGTACCAACCAAGGGGTAAGAAAAATAATGATTGGTACCTAGTCTCAACTGTTTGCTTATTTAAAAAAAGTTAATTGTGTTAAATTCAATGTTTTATGAAATAATTTTCGTTGATTTGATCACGTTTTAGACGAGCAATCAATGTATTTAATATTTTGCATCAGCGGGTAATTCATGCAGGTGGATACGTGCTTGCCTGCTATATGCAGGATGTTGTATAGACACGGTATCACGATCTATCTAACTCTAGGTAATTTAATGTGACCATTTCGTCGCCGTTCAGGCAAAAGTTACTAACTCGAAAACCACACCATTTTGAGAAATAGTAATTTAAAAGTTTGGATACCAAGGAAAAATCAGATATTTGTGTTTTGGAGGCCGTTGTGGTCATGTTTTTCTAATTTATTCCTTGGGTAACTTTTTCCTTCTCATACATTTTAAAATACCTGCGGTTCTATTCTGAAAACACTTTTATTTCGCGTATTTTGTATTTTAAAAAGCTTTTTTAAAAGCGTTTGGAATATCTTTCCAGTAGCTCAATCACAAGTAACTATCGACGTGCTTAAAAACATGCTAATCATTTGAGCGATAACAATGAACATGCTTAAGTTATCGCAGTCACAAGTCAACGCGTGTGTAATCTCTAAGTCAACGCTCGTGTCGGTTTGTTTTTTTGTTTTCCTCGTAAATATATACTGTACACTGACGAAAAATCGGCGTTTACTATAAAAAAAATTACCATACAGGATGTTCTTTAAACTCTTTCACATCCGAAACCATGATGATCAGTATAGGCAAGAAGACATATTGGCACATTAAAATAAATATTTAGAACGACTAAAATCTTTAAAAAAATATATAGAAAAAAACAAATGGTTACTTACTGCTGCAGGTGAGAAACGAGGAGGGGGAGGGGGGAGTCTGATATACCGTTAACCGCACGGCCGCGCCCCCCTCGCTTCTCCCCTGCAGAAGTAAGCAACCATTTGTTTTTTTAATATTCTATTTTTAAAAGATTTCTTTGTCCTAAATATTTTTTTAAATATGCTAATATGTCTTCTTGCCCACACTGATCATTGTGGTTTCGGATGTGACAGGGTTTAAAGAACACCCTGTATACACACTTTCTGAATTTTCATACAAATATACACTTCACACTTTCGTACATAAATATCGATATTAGTTCATACCGTCTCAGTTTATACCGATGAAGATAGCCGTTCATAATCGCGGCCCTGGGCTCCCTATTATTTCAGTGATTCCGGGAATTACTTTGTTATTTCCACAAGAAAATCCACCATCTATAGTCCTTAAAATATAGCTTGATTAGAATGACAGCTGTCAAACTAATTTCATTAGTGATGGGAAATTACTGATCACTGATCAAATCGATTTTATCAGTTATTTCATGCAATCATGAAACCCTGTTTCCGAAAATTGATGAAAAAACGCAAAAACAAGCCTATTATATTGTGTTCAACACAATTATTCACCAAAAAATTAGACATTTATTCTTTTTTCATGAACAACATCAAATGAATTATTTTTTTGATTCAATCAATTTACATTGATCAATTTGTCCCATCTCTAACGTTTTTGCAAAATAATGTAACCTTGTAAGAACGTCACTTATAATAAGTTTTTTTTAGTTTTTTTTTAGTTTTAATGCTGATGTTATATATTAATGTTTATTTATGTTTCAAGCATTGTATTAAAAAATAAATTAACACGCCAGATACAAATTATTTTTCGCGTGTCAATATAAATAACTCCTTTGGCGTTACTACAAAGTTATGTCGTCACTTTTTCTGACAACTGTCATTCTAATCATGTTACATTTTAAGGACTATAAATCCCCAACAAAATTCTTCAGTTTCGAAAACACTTCATCTCTCTAAATATGTCGTGATCGGCGCGCTACTAGGCGCTACCATCCCGTCGGATGATTTTTTGATTTTTGCGACTTTTATCAAAAAATTGAAATATAACATACTACGAATACCGATAAAACTATTTGAAATGGATTTAGAATGATCAATTGTATTTTCAAAATCAATATGGATATAGTAGAGAAATGTTTTCATATATAACGTTTAAAATAAAATTGTTTAGAAATATATAATTTTCTACTAAAACGCGATATGTTTGACCTTGAAGATTGTGACGTCAAGATTCGTGACGATGTTCTATTTAAATTTAAACTGTCACAAACAAAGTTTAAAATTTTACCGAATCGTGACGTTTTAGGTGCGTAACCGTTTTCGCGGGAATTCAAAATTATAAATTAAAAAATATTTTTCATGCTACTAATAAGTAATATTTTTTTTTATATTGTGAAAAATATTTGCCTATTGCACATTTCGGCGTCACGAAGCTGCGAAGGTGACAACGAGACGGCTGCATATTCGTATTCGTTCGGGATGTTTCAGAATCCACCGGAAGTGGCTTCGTAAACAGCAGACGTGTCGTAAATTGTTATGTTGAGTGACGTTAGCAGGCGCTACTCAGGGTAGCGCTGAACACCTAAAACGGGACGTGTGGTCACTATGTTGCATCTGTCTCGCTGCTCGCGGGCCGCGGCACGTCCGTCCGCTCTCCGCCGGCGGAGGTCAGCGTATTTCCTGACGTATCGACGTTTTCGAATAGGAAAATATTCGCTAATCAGGTAATACCGCCAATCTACTCGCACGTGTATGAGAAACACGAGTAATGAGACCGTCATAAAGTATAGCCTCGCTCGGAAATACACAATATTTATTTTTCTTCACACATTCTTACCTTATCGTTTTTCGCCTTGGAAAACCAATTTTAAAATAATGCAGTATAGGTACTAGATAAATAGCGTTTTTCTAATCGTGTATCAAAGACACGAGGATATTAACAAATTACAGCAGGCATGGAGAAGGGAATATAGCAGTCTATTCATTTACAGGGCTTATTTACATTTTTACATTTTATTTATTTTTTTTGCACCACAACAGGCCAGGAGGCCTAATTATAGTGGTGAATTACATCACAGAGCACCCAGGCTTGAGAAAAATCACATTTTAATTTTTGTGTTCTCACCGGGAATCGAACCCGGAACCTTCCGTGTGTGAGTCAAGCGTCTTGACCACTACACCACGAAGGCCGCCGAATGACCTGTCAGTGGCTACTTTAGACACTGTGTACGCACGTTACTAGAACGAGAAGTTAGCCCATGTTGTGATAGAGGTTGGAAGAGCTCTCTCAGATAAACAGGCGAAGTGGGGATATTTAGCACACACTGTTAAAATAAAATAGGATAACATTCACCAGTCAATTTTATCTTGATAAAGAAGCTTGTGTAGTTTTGAAACCATTCTGTAAAAGAAAAAATAAGTCAGCAATGTTTGAGTATGTCCAAATGCTTGCAGACTGGCTGGATTTCCTCCCTAGGGAGTTATTCATATTTAAATTTATTTCAATAGACAGGGAAAATATTTTTGAGAAGGGAATATGGAAGTCTAGGCATTTACAGGGCTTATGACCTGTAATTGGCTGGTTTAAGTGGCCACTTTATGGTTCAGCCGGATAATTCTCACTCACGTGATAAAGGTTTCAGCTATTTTACTTCACAAAAGTCAACAGATGGAAGAGTTGAGGAAATGTGGATGTTCAAACATGGGCAGAATGGTGAATGTTACACAGCGTAAAGTGGCCACTTAAACCAGCCAATGACAGGTCATAAGCCCTATAAATGCCTAGACTTCTATATTCCCTTCAAAAAATGTTTTCCCTCTCTGTTGAAATAAATTTAAATATGAACAACTCCCTAGGGAGGAAATCCAGCCAGTCTGCAAGCATTTGGACATACTCAAACATTGTTGAATTGACTACCTGGTAAAAGAAGAAGCATAAAAATTGGAAAATTGTTTTCAATCGTTGCCTAGTAGGTGATTTGGTTCAGCCGGATGAATATCACCCACGAAGGTTTTAGCTCTTTTACTTCACGAAAGTCAACAGATGGAAGAGTTGAGGAAATGTGGATGTTCAAACAAGGGCAGAATGGTGAATGTTACACAGTGTAAAGTGGCCACTTCAACCAGCCAATGACAGGTCATAAGCTCTGTAATGGCCTAGACTTGCATATTCCCTACTCAATAATGTTTTTCCTCTGTTGCAATAAATTTATATACCTATTGATTTTATTTTCTTACTGAAATCTTCAGCTGGGAGCCGTAAAACTTCTCTCCCCTGCAAATGGCGGACAATCCAAACTTCGGAGATTAATCCGCAACTCGGTTCAGGGTGCGGGCGGTCATGCTTGCTCGTCGAAGTGACTCGTAACTCTCCGAAGACATTAAATAATTGTGGTCCAATGCCTTGCAGTATACCCGCTGCATACCGCGGGTTTAAACTATGCACCAGCTGAAAATTGCGAGGAAAAAAACCTATAGTAGGGCCAATTTAATTGGTCACATTTGACATTTGTCGGTTTTAGCTTCATAGTGAGGTAACCTGCTTAAAAACATCGATTAAAGTGAATGAATCGATTCGGACTTCAAACATAATATATGTCAATTGAATTCAGTTGCTATGAAAAAGTACTTATAGGTACTGTAATTTTATTTTCAAAATCATAAGTCGAATCCCTGTCCCATTATTATTTTTCTATCTTAAATTTAAGGAACAAAATAAGATATGTACACAATTTAACAAAACTATCAACATTCGACTTTTCTGGGTAACATCCCTAGTGTTTAAAAAGAAAAAGGGTTCACTGATGCAACATTGTAACGACGTTTAGAACAGAAAAAGTTTATTATGTTTAGAATGGTTTATTAGTGAAAGTAAATTATAAAATTACCTTCTTTTGTCATTATTACAATAAATATGTAATCGTAACTGAAAAAAGTTAAGCAATTGTGCAGTTCTAAATTCGAAAAAATAAATAATATTTTACTACCGCCCTTACAAGTTTATGTTGTTGAATTTTGATGAAGTGTCAAATGTGACCCATTAAATTGGCCCTACTATAGATTCATAAAAAAAAATAGTCAAAAAATTATTAAAAACAGCTAGTGAAACTTAAGCGTGCATATAAATATATTTTATTCTTCATTTATTATTAAACTATGCAAGCAAGCTTTGGCTTTGCAGGAACAAAAATACAATTATGTATGTTACTGATTTGTTCAAATAAATAAAAATAAATAAAAAAAAAAAAAAACTCGGTTTAACTTCTATTCCCTTTCGGAATAATATTTCAGTGATATAAATCTTATAAACTATTGATTTTTTAAAAACTATTTCATGTAAGTATACATATTCATCATCATCATTCCCTTTCCGCACCTAATGGTGCGTAGGGCACTGCATTGGTATACCAATCGCAGCGTATCTTGATATTTTTTGTTTCATAAAGGTAAGGTGATCAGTCTTACGCTTCAGGTACCAGTCTAGGGACTATGAAATATTGTAGTGTAAAAACACCCTTTTAATTAATATTTCATTTCAACCATGTCAGGAATCGAACCCGAGACCTCTTGTATGGTAGGCAAATGCGCTGATCATTACACCACCAGGCCGATAAAAATAATAACCTATCCCTAACTATGAGGCCAAGAGCCCTGTGTTGAGTTGGGATACAACATAATGGAAAGTGGAAGCGTGCATATTATTAAAATTCTTCAACTAGAAAAACTACAAATAAAATTTATTAAACAAACATAAATTTTAATAAGCATCTGGGCTGGTATTCCAAACGCTTTCGCGGCCGGCCGTATTATCTCACGAGAAAAGCCGTTTTCTCGTGCCACGACTTTTTCAGAAAACCCCCCCCAGGACAACACGCTTAATAGTATATAAATCTATGCAATGTCTCGCAGCAGTCTCCTGCAATTGTCTCTTCTCTCAGACAAAATTCAAGCTTGTATACTTCTGTATTATATAAATATTTTTACCGCAACATATCGGTTTTTAGAGCAGGATTTGCCTATATAAGAACCGATAAATCCGTAAATATATTTCGCTTTATCATAACGCTTTGCTTAGTAATTAGTAAAATATAGGTTTATGAATTTTACATTTGTGTTTTTTTTTTTAATATTTACTGTTTTTATTTTTTTTATTCAAAAAATTGAAAGGAAAATAAATATTCTCAGAGCCCCGATTACAATGTGAAGTTGTGGTTTATCTTTAATTATGCACTCAATTTTTTCTTTTAAATTTGTTTAATTATAGGTTACCGACGAAGATACTTTAAATATTCATGCAAATATACTTCTTTTCGTACACTATTATGGGTTTTTCTTTATAAATAGTCAAAGATAACTCTGTTAACTTCCGATTGTAATCGGGGACCTGGTGTAATTTCAAATTATTACGTTTATTATAATTAGAAAACATAAAAAATTTAGTGGCTTGACTCAAAATAAGTCAACAATATTTAAAGTGTGTCTAAATCCCCCTTTTTTTCCTTTCTCGGCAAAGCACCCAAATTTGAGTGATACGTGCCTTAATTTACCAATGTTTTTGTTGCAAGGGTGCAAAATTGTTGCGAATTGACGAAAGATTTGGCAACATTTAACGAGGGGATCACACGTAAACAACTTATAAAACAGGGCTAAACAATAATTTAAATCCCCTTGAAAGTTACCAAGACTTGAATTTAGCTTAACATAGTGGTAAAACATTTTTGAGAACGGAGTATCGAAGTGCAGGCACTTACATGCCTCATGGCGTCATTTAAGAAATAATCATGTCATACATACATACATCGATTCACCAACCTTTAAGTTTTCCTTTATAAAAATAAAAATATTACGAAAAGCATGAAAATACAGTCCCAACTTAAAACAACATTAATTTAATACCTAGTATTGACATATTGCGATTTTAGATAAGGGTATATGGAAGTCTAGACGTTTACGAGGCTTACGACCTGTCGTCGGCTGGTTTATGTCATCACTTACTCACTTTTGTAGGGCACAAAATGCCGAACGCTCTTCAAGTGGAACGGAAGGCCTGTTGACTACTGTCAACAGGCTGGCTTCTCCTGAAGATGATTTCCTCTCCACATGAGCAAATATTGAGAAGTTTATGTTTGGCCCACTTTAGAATATCCTTTCTGATCCCAATTTTTTTTTAATTTCAATTTAAAACATACTATACATAATTTTATATAATATTCCCAAGGAGTTTTTGCAAAAAACTCAGTAAGGGGCATGCAGATAACATTATTAAAAAAAACAGAATAAAAATTATGATACACTACAAATTAAAAGGGTATGAAAAAATAAAAATAAAATTACAAAATTATCATTATACAAGATATGGAAATGAATCCAAAATTACATATACACAATACAATCTAATATGTATATGAAATTTTTATTGATCTGTGTAAAATTCACCCGTCTGAATTATTTTACCAACTTGGCAACGACAGAAAATATTTCTAAATGTTTTAATTTTTTTTTGTATTATAATATACTTTTAATTATCATTGAGTTAGTACAAATGTATTGATTTACGAGTGCTACTAAAAAACAATACAAAAGAACTTGAATGGAAATAATAGAAAAAAAATTCTATCGGGTTCAACAATCGTTGGTGCCATTGTACTCTTTTGGATTGTGTACTCGTTCAATTATTCCAGTGATTCGATCGGTTTTTTGTGATACCGAATCTCTCTTTATTAATGTTCTTAAATTAATGAATTTCAATAGGGCATTTTCACTCGGTAAGAATATGGGATTTAACATACTGTACATATAAAGGATTTTTCATAGAATCTTTTAGTGTTTTTAAAAGCCTTTATAATCAATAATTTTATTTGCGAAATTCGCTATACCAAAAACGGCATTTTAGTAAGTTGGCAAACATTTTTGCCTTTTTGTTAGTACAAAAGTTTTCAGGTATTCTGTAAAAATGAGTTATCTCACTTTTTTGTTGAATTTTAATACCAATAAATTATGGATATAAAATTTTAATTACCTTTTTTTGTTTTATTAAATATTTTTTATGTATTAAATTTTACAGCCAAGCTAAATAATTATAATGATAACACCATCCAGTTACAACTCAAATTCGTTCGAATTCTGAAATCAAATTAATGTTCCACTGGTCACAATGGAATGCCCCTAATAGGAAACTTTTGAAAATATATATTTTTATTTTTATGCTTATTGGATCAGATAGTTTAATGTGTTATTTATGCAAATGGCCTTAAGATTTTCTTGGCGAATGTTTCCGCTACCTGTACAAAAACATATTTCAACAAAAGCTAAATACCATGAAATGTCATCTCTCATCGACTCGGAACAAAAACGAATCATCTGCGTATGTTCTTGATTTAAATTGTAGGACGATCGTGGCTCAAATGGTCACCTTTTTCTCTATGGACCAGTTTTGGAACACTTTCGTGGTCATTCATGCCAACCTTGAGCCAGATTCGGCCAGTAATAATACGAAATACGAATAATAACTCACTTGCCCTCCGATCGCACCTTGTACGATTACTTCGGCATAAAATAAAATAACATAAATTCGATTGTAAACAGAAATATTTGTATGGCGAGGTCTAGATTACTGTAATGGAATATACGCAAATCTCCCAAAATATCAAACTAATAAACTTCAATCTATTTTCAATGCAGCAGCAAGGCTTATTACGGGAGTCAAAAAAATATTGTCACATCTCACAACATCTTCGAGATTTGCACTGGTTAAAAAGCCCAGAGAGAATAAAATACAAGCTTTTCTGGACAGTTTTCAAATCCCTTCATGAAATGGCTCCAAAATACCTATCGGGCCTTTGTATTAGGGAAAATACATGTCAAAGAAAATCTACTCTTAGGTCAGCATTTGATTCAGGAAGAGGAAAACTTTTCAAAATCCGGCGCTCCCCAAACACTAGATTTGGAGATCGTGCTTTTGCCGCCGCCGGCCCCTCTGCTTGGAACCAATTGCCTTTAAACTTACGAATCATCGACAGTCACAGTCAGTTCAGATCCCAACTAAAATCCCCCTTCTTTAGACTATCATACCCTCAATTTTAAATCTGGAAATAGATTATATCACTTTAGTTTAGTTATAATGTAAGTTTAGGTATGCAATTGTAAAGCGCCCTTGAGGTGATTTTTTACAAAAATGGCGCTTTATAAATCAGCCAAATATTATTATTATTATTACGTTTATGGTACACGGAAAGAATGAAGTAGTGTTGTGACGCAGCCTGGTTGAGTTTAGACAAAAAATCGAAATGTCGATATTCAGAAAAATAATAATAGCATATTATCTTCGCAATGTGGTGATTATTGTATCTTAAGATAGTATTATAAACTTTGGTAAATTATGAGTTTGTCGGCCTCGTGGTGTAATGGCCAGTGCATTTGCCTACCATGCAACAGGTCTCGAGTTCGATTAACGACATGGTTGACACGGAATATTGATTTAAAAGAGTATTTTCACACCAGAATATTTCATAGTCCCTGGATCTAAAAAGCGAATGGTATTTAAACAATTTGGCTGTCATTTCAGTATTGGCAGTAACCAATCATTATAAATCCCATTTACCGAATTATTAAAAAATGTATATATATAGAACAAAAATGAAAAAAAATCCTCCTGAACAATTTACTATTTGTCGCTTACATTGTTCTGCCGATTATAGCTCGATACAATAACACTATGCTTTTTTTTTATTAATAAATTTCATAAAAGGTACATGTTTTTAAAAATTCTATACAGATCTACTTTATACATCTAGTAAATGTTATCACTGTAACTCTTCAACAAAAGAGACTAACTCTTGTGCTCGGAGAGTGACTTACACTGTTGTAGTTTTATAAGAGTTTATATAATTTTAAATATACGAGTACATGAGAAACAAAATAAAAACATAGGATATATAAAGAAAAATATAAAACAATAATACATTCATATTAATTAAAATTTAATAGAGTTTTTACACATGTTCTCTCTTATCATTGGTTGATTCATATGAACTAGTGACGCAGTTCAAAGTAGTTATTTTTTACTAAAATATTTTTTTCGTGCGTTTTCAAGAAACTTTACCATATAATTGAATGTTTTTTTTTACCGCGCGTAAAAAAACTAATAAAGCAAATAAATGTTTGTCGCAAGACGCAAAATACGCAGTTCACAATGGGGTTCTGGTCCCGACCTTGATGTATAGGAGCGAAGTATGGACTTGGAAATACAGGGATGAAAGCAGGCTGAATGCTGTCGACATGCGATCTCTCAGGCGAATGTGTGGTAAAACTAGGTACGATAGATACAAAAATGTTGAGATCCGTACATTATGTAAGGCTGAGATAAGCACTATCGACAAAATCAAGAACGGAGCCCCGCGTTGGTTTAGAGATGTAGAGCGAATGGACAGCAGAAAAACGGCTTAACATATTAACGATGCGAATGTTGATGGATGCAGAAATAGAGGAAGACCGAGAAAGACATGGCATGAGTAAATCCAACAAATACTTGAAGATGGACATGTGAAAAGTCGTAATAATCGGCGCGCGTGCATGAGAAGATGTATGAATGTAGAGGAAGAAGGACCTGTATACAATCTCTGCTTACCCTTACGGGGAAGCGGTGGGATGGTTTGTTTGTTTTTTAAGAAAACGTTTATGTATCAAATAAGGCTGAAGTTCCTCATGTTGCAGGAGGAATAGTGGATGGTCATTAAGATAGTACTTTAAGAAAGCGAATTACCGATGCATTTAAAAAACTTAAATGAATTAACTTTTAATGGACAATACTAAATGAAGAAAACACTTTTTTCATGCACCCCACTACAGGAAATTTTACACATTTTGATGGAAACCTAACGGTGATTAATTTAACTTTGATCGATTTCATTTGACATAATAAATAGTTAATGGATCTTTGGTGGGGGTTTGTGGGTGTTCAGTTTTATTAATATGTAAGATAGTTTACTACGCGTTACTCGACCTAACCATGGTGGAGGAATCGATACTTTCCGAGGTATCAATTGTCAAGGTGCGGAAAACGTGTTCCTCGTGAGCATAATGACACCAGTCACGTTATCGTATAATATGCATAGTCCAAAAAATATTATTTATGTTTTTTTTTTTTTTTAATTCAGATAACAAATAAAAAAACAAAATTACAACTAAATACAATTTTTTACATTAATTTAATACATATATTTACATTGACGTTTCCCACTATGTAAAATAAATAAACAATTCTTATGTACATAATGGGGAGTGACGTCTTACATTAGTTAATTTTTTTTAATTAATAATATTTTTAGGAGAACATATATAAATTAGAAAATAATTATAAACGATGTTTTAAATCAGTGTTACATAAAGAAGAATTATAAATGTAACTTTTCATTTCTTTTTTATATACAGGGTGTTCATTAAATCCTGTCACCTCCGAAACCACGATGATCAGTATGAGCAAGAAGACATATTGGCTCATTAAAATATTTTTTTAGAACGAATAAAATTTTAAAAAATAAACTATCAAAAAAAGCAAATGGTTGCTTACTTCTGCAGTGGTGAAACGAGGAGGGGGGAGGGGAGAGTCTGATACTGCGCCGCGCTCCCCTAACTTCTCCCCTGAGGAAGTAAGCAATTATTTGTTATTTTTTTATATTTATTTTTAAAAAATTTCCTTGTTCTAAATAAAAATTTAATATGTCTTCTTGCCCATACTGATCATCGTGGTTTCGGATGTGACAGGGTTTAAAGAACACCCTGTATATTGTATTCCTGGCTGTACTTTTTATTATCTTTGTTCATTTCATTAAAAAAAGTATTCCTCTTTAAGTATAATTATGTTGTGCTGTAGATGTTTTTAATTTGGGAATTGAGATATTACCACCTGTTCTAGGTCGCGTACTTAAGTTTTGTGACCTAGAAATACTACTATTTATTTTGTCTTTATGCATTTGAAGCCAACAATTCTTTTCTAAAATCTAAAACCTTAAATTTTTTAAATAATTGAACAGTGGGAAAAGTATAATGTTAATTCATAACACATAAATAAAATGGATTTTTTACACACAGAAAACACACAAAAAACTTCTTTAACACCAACCCGAATACGATTACTTTTTATCTGCTACCCGCATGTTTTTTTAACTTACCTATAAATGAAATGCCTTTTTTTTGTTCTCTTATTTCTAATGGTATTTTCTTATAATATAACTGTACAGCTCGGTGCATCAACGGGTTCTGTGTCTTATTTAAGTTAATAATAATAATAATGTTTGGATAATTTATATAGCGCCATTTTTGTGAAAATCACCTCAAGGGCGCTGTACAATAAATAAATATCCCAACACGTCTTGCTGCTACAGAGCGCATGGACGGTTGGGATTCTAGTTCCTCGTCTCCAATTATGATATATTACAATTATGATATATATGAGCTAGTTAAAAAAACGTCTTGCAGCTACAGAGCGCATAGACAATAAGAAATCTAGCCCCTATTTACATTTTTATTTTCATTTTTTTTATTTGACAATGAAGTTTAGAGTTTAAGTGATATTTTAAAAATGAAATAAAAAGCAAATTTATAAAATTAGAATTTAGATAACAACAAGTCTTGCAGCTACTGAGCGCATGGACTGTTGAAATTCTTAAAAAATTAAGTTAGTTTGATAATGTCCTAACAAGACGAAACGCGTCACATTATTTTTTTTTTATTTTTATTTTTGCACCACAACAGGCCAGGAGGCCCAATTACAGCGGTGAATTACATCACAGAACACCCAGGCTTGAGAAAAATCACATTTAATTTTTGTGTTCTCACCGGGAATCGAACCCGGAACCTTCCGTCTGTGAGTCAAGCGTCTTGACCACTACACCACGGAGGCCGCCATAAACACACAATTATCCGCGTACACGAAAAATAATTAATAATTATGTTTTATGTGTTGCTTTGCTGCGAAAAAGACAATTTCTTTATGCATTATTTTTACATTTTAATTATCTTTAATAATCAAGAAAAATGACTGACTCGAATAAATTTCAAGTAATCGATAGAGCAGTGCATTTCTTATCAAAGCAACTTAAATTAAAACCGATAGCATATATTTATTTATATCAAGTCGACTTACTGTGTACATATTTATGACTGTTTAATACATATTATATCTAAATTATACGTATTTATACTTGCTATCTCTACACCTCTGCATTATCTTATCAATTGAAACTTTGCAGACTAAATATCAGAGTACTTAGATACGCGTTAAGTAAATGTGTGTATCTTTTATTGCTGGCTATTGCAAACTTTCCTTTTCTGCAAATCTTGGATTATATTTTTGCATAGATGCGTCACACCGAAATACAATCGTCAAGTCGTAAAAACAAACATAACGCTTAAATGTTTTTCTTTTCTATTAAGAGGGAATGCGGCCTTATTTTACTAGGTATAAACGTATACCAATATTTTCTCCCTGGATTATGTCACAAGCGGTGTTTTTGAACACAGATATTTACGATTAGCGTGTCTCTATCGATTTGCTTTTTGGATAAATGATTTTTTAAGGAACTAGGACTATCTGAAAACCAATGAAAGCATTTTCTTTTATCTGCTAATTTTGAAAAAGGGAATAGGTACCCACCATAGAATTACAATAGTCCAGAAACCGTGTACGCTCATTAAACTGAAGCCGGATAAACTACTCATATATTAGTGTTACCCTTTTTGCCATTAGTTACTCTGTAGACGTCGTTCAGTACCTTTAGGACGATGGTATTTAGGACGGTGTCCCCTTTCCGATTTTTATTTATTTATTTCACACTTCATAAACATGTATAAATAATACATATAAGGGCGGGCATATTGCCTTAAGGCAATTTCTTCCTACCTACCCAAACCGTTCAGTTTGAGAAAATTACATGTACATGGGCATATTTTAACAGAATCTTACAATTTTATAGAACAATTTAAAACAAAAGTTAACTAAAAAAATTACACTTTACTATAAAGAGAGGAGAGAAGAGGTGATACGATGGAAAGAAGTAGGAGAAAGGAACAACTCAAACATTTAGATAGTGACATTTCAATATAAGGTCTCTAACAGCAGATACTACTGTGAAAGAGGACGCAAGAAAATTAGAGCGGTGAAGGGATATTAAAAGGGTTCTCTCGTAACTAGAGCGAAGAGATAGTCCATGTTGTGATAGAGGTTGGAAGAGCTCTCTCAGATAAACAGGCGAAGTAGGATAATTCAAAATATCGCGAAGAAGTGATAGAATGTGAATGTTTCTTCTATGCCTGATTTTTTGCATAGTATCTGTATGCGCGCGCAGAATCTGAATGAAAAATTGGAAAAGGTTCTATGATTTAGGATTAGCATACAAGATATTAGCAAATTTGTGCAAATACATGACAAAATGTTTTCCTAGTCAAAATCTGACAAGTATTTTGATCCGTACAAAGCGGACTTAATCACCATCGTGAAATGGTAATTTAAATGTGATAATTTCCTATTAATATGAAGGAACTGCCGTTACAACAATCATTTGACCTTAAATTCTCACTGTCAAGTGTATGACCGTGTTTAGTCTTCGTGACAAGTTTCTATGCGCACTTGATAGAATTTTTCATTATTTCGATATTAGTAAAGTAAATGGCATTAAGCAAAAGTTAGTCAACCGAAAAATACACAAATATGTATTTTTTTAATGTATTAAAAATGTTTTTAATACGTTATTAATAAATATAATACGGGTTACTTCAAATTACATGCTATTCGTGTTCGTGTTCGGGCAGATGGATATTTTTAACACGATAGCTACTACGAAATCGAGTGGAGATGAGTCCGCCTCCTATTTTCGTTTTTTTTTATTTATTTAATCACTTACATTAGTCGGCACTCGAAGTATTACCAATTAAAAATTCTGTAATTTTATCAATTTTGATTAATTATATTTAAAAACTTTAGTATCGTAAAGCATTTCAATTTTAAAAATATATGTTATTGTTTGATGCAGCCACCTTTAGCGCGGATAAAAGCATCGAGTCTGTCCAAGAAGGCTTCACACGCTGTACGAATGTGGGCTGATAGTATTTTGTCCCATTCTCGGCGAAGAGCAATCTTTAAGGCGTCGACCGTCTTATATTTTTTAGCTGATACTTTGGCCTCTAGAATAGACCTCTATGGAAAAGTCCATTGGGTTTACCTCCGGGGAATATGGAGGCCACTGTTGTAATGAAATAAAGTTGGGAACTTTTTCATATAAAACACGTAGGGTTTCACGGGCTGTGCCGAGTCTTGTTGAAACGTCCAATGGTTTCTACCGATTTTTTTACGTGGCCAAGATAACAACGCATCATTTAAAATCTTTTCACGGTAGATTTGCTGATTTACCTTTACGCCCTGTTCGATGAAATCGAGTGGTGAGGGTCCTGTGGCAGTTACCGCGGCCCAAACCGTCACTGATGCAGGCGCTTACTTTCGCAGAGTAATTCGCTGGTCTAAATTGTCTTTTAATTTGCACTGTAACCATACGCGATCGTTTTGTTTGTTTACATATTGCTGAACCGTAAAAAAATTTTCATCAGAAAATACCAAATTTTCTAGCTCGCCACCAACGTACAAGTGTTTTACCACCTCGCTCTTGCTAGGCGAACTGCCTTTTGTGCAGGCGTTAATTCTTGCCCTTTTTGTATTTCGTTGGGCTTCAATCGTAGTTCATTTTTTAATATGCGCCCCATGCTACGAGCAGACACATTGAGATTTTTCGCCAATTGAACTGCGCTTTTTCGTGGAATACGTTGAATTCTGGCCTTCACCTTTCGAACCATTTTTGTCGATGTTGCTGTTTTTGGATGTCCACCTCCGTGGCTTTCTTTTATGCTACCAGTATCATTGTAACGGGAAATGGTCCGATACACAAACATTTTGTTCACATGCAAATGTCGTAGCTCATTAATAATGGCTGGTTGCGATTTTCCAGCCAAATACAGAACAATAACACTGTTGAGTTTGAATTCCATTTCGATAACTTTTTTTAACTATGACGTAAAACAATATGCTTTTGTAGAATTATTAACAACGTAACAAAGTGACACATGTCAAAACATGAGCGCACACTCATTAGCCGTCCATGCGTTTCCACGCGGCTCGACTGTGGAATCATCTCCCATCCACCATCAAAGATGTTACTACATTATCTCTATTTAAATCACGTCTGAAGAAACATCTTTATTTTATTGCCAGTGCAATTTCTTACAGTCTGGCCAAAAACAAATAAAAATTACAATAATAAAAAAAGTTACAAAATAAACTGTTAAAAAAAAAGTTAAGATAATACAAACTGTAAAAACATTTTATGTTATGGTATATTAGTTAAACATAATATATTGAACTAATGTTGACTTTTTTGCGGCTTGATTGATTCTTGCTTGACATTTCCAATGTTTTGCGTCAGATCTGCAATGGTGTGCTCATTTTATTAGTGCCCGTGATGCGATGTTCTTTTATTGGGAAAAAATTACATTTCATTAAATTCATTTTGAAATCGTGCGGATTGAATTATGCCTCGGTTGCCCAGTTTCTAAAATTACCCAACTTTTCCGTGTAACTGATTTAATATTTACCCACAAATGCTCGATTGCTACCAAAATATTTACAGGCTAAAAGATTTTATGTAAATACAGTAATTAAGTTAGACTCATGTTATATTCAGTATTTTGAATTTGTCCAAATTTTTGTAGACATAGACTAGATTCGACTCCGTGTTGATAAATCCACCTGGTCCACGAAGAAGTATAGAAATTGAAAAAATAACATTTTCAGGCGTTGCCTAGTATGCAGGTGAAATAATTCAATAAGATGAATCTCACCCGCATAAATAAAGGTTTCAGCTCTTTAACTTCACAAAAATCAACAGATGAAAGAATTGTATAAATATAGATGTTCAAATATGGGCAGAATGGTGAATGTTACACAGTGTGTAAAGTGGCCACTTAATCTAGCCATTGACAGGTCATAAGCCCTGTAGATGCCTAGACTTCTATATTACCTTCTCTTATATGTTCTTCATCTATTTTGTAATATGTTAATACCATGTATCACATGTAATGAAATAGACACGTTACAACCACGAAAAAAATTTTTAAAAAAAATTCTGGACTATTCTTAATTCTTTGGTTTTAAATAAATACAATATTTTTTATAGAATAAGTAGATAATCAGTTATGTTTCAAAGTACATTTTTTAAAAGTATCGATAGCTGTCAGCTAGTGCCGTTTCTATGGTAACGAGTTTCGGTGTAGTCTCGCCTCGCGCTCGGCAGGACGTTATCGGTGCGGTGCAGTAGGTGCTGGCTGATGATGGAGGCCAGCGCCGGCGGTCGTGCGTTCAGCGCGTGCCCGTTACGTGCCAGCGAGCCCGCAGTTCCTCACGAGTGCCATGTTGTACAAGTAATAAATTACCGTTTCAACACCACCGGCACCAGGGCCGGTACAAGGACGACCACTTCCGATATATTCCGTTTAATTGTTGAAAGATCCAATGATCCAATTAATCATCCCAGCCATGCATGTGAGAATCATCAAATTGCTGAAGCGGCTAGTTTTATTTTGTTGCTCGTTTGAAACTGACCGGCCCCAATATAAGGAACGTTTTCACATAGCGAAAAAACTCTGTGGGCATTATTTCCAATTTATGTTAAAGCTTAATTTTAAGATGTATTTTTTTTAAGTGTAATTTTATGATTAAAATTCTAATTAAATATATACAGGATGTTCTTTAAACCCTGTCACATCCGAAACCACAATGATCAATATGGGCAAGAAGACATATTAGCATATTTAAAAATATATTTAGAACAAATATTTTTTTTTTAAATAAAATATTTAAAAAACAAATGGTTGCTTACTTCTGCAGGAGAGAAGTGAGGGGAGCGCGGCGCAATATCAGATTCTCCCCTCCCCCTCCCCGTTTCTCCGCTGCAAAAGTAAGCAACCATTTGCTTTTTTTTTAGTTTAAAAAAAAAAATATTCGTTCTAAAAAAATATTTTAATGTGCCAATATGTCTTCTTGCTCATACTGATCACTTTAATGAACATCCTGCATATTAATGGGATAATAAACAAAAAAAAAATGTAAAAAAAAACTTATTTGATAAAATGTACTTATCAACCAAATTTTTAGTTTGTCCAAATTTTCGTAGACTAGGACTGGATTCAACACTCTAGGGAGTTGGTCATATCAATATATAACAACAGAGATGAAGAACATTTAACAGAAGGTAAAATAGATGTCTAGGCATCGACAGGACTTTTGCCCTGTAATTGACTGGAATATAGATGTTCAAATATTGACAGAATGGTTAATGTTACACAGTGTCTAAAGCGGCCGCTCAAACCAGCCGACGACAGGTCATAAGCCATGTAGATGCCTAGACTTCTATATTACATATTCTCAAATGTTCTGCATCTGTGGTATAATTTATTAATATGAACAGCTCCCTAGGGAGTTGAATCCAGTCCTCGTCTACAAAAATTTGGACCATCTCAAAATATTCTTGATAAATTCACCTGGTCCATGAAGATGTATAGAAATTGAAAACAGATTTTCAGGCGTTGCCTAGTACAGTGGTCGGCAAACCGCGGCTCGTGAGCCGCATGTGGCTATTTAGCCACTCGAGTGCGGTTCACACAACCACCAGTTTCACTGTTCGCTTATTTTGTCGACGGGTCCAAATAAAGAACTTTTAGGATTATTGCCAATGAAAGGTCAAACACGTGGCGAGGATATTATAAACGATGTCATTAAGTGGACAGAGAAACATCATCTACACTCGATAAAATTGTTTCAATTTCAACAGATGGGACAAAAAGTGTGACCGGAAAGAGAAAAGGTTCTGTTTCTATCATCTAGAGATGCTTGTTTATCGTTGCATTATTCACCAAGAAGCGCTTTGTGCTAAGACCAGAGCCAATGGAATGACAGTTTTTGCGGGAATTCAAAATTACAAATTTAAAAACATTTTTGTGCTAAAATTTTTTTTTTTACTAGACTGTATTTTATCGACCGTTATTACTTAAAAAATGATTTAAAAAAGTGGTATTTCCCTAATCTAAAACAATACATATCGATCCACCGTATTGTATTTTATCAGCCGTGTAGATTTTTGCCGTGGTGTGAAATGGGCCAATCATGCGATATCACGCAGTGGACTCGTGGTTTGCACGTGCACAGCAGTCCAGTTTGCGTGAATGTACGCTAGTTATATCATCAGAATCGTAAAAATCCGCTATAAATATATATTATATTTGAACGTTATTCCCGACTTGTGAAAATACCCAACGGGGTCAGTTTTCACATTTATTCAGAGAGTAAAGCAAGGGTTTCCTAGGACAGCGGTGCCCGTATCTTAACGGTCGTAGTGAAAGGCGATGCGGTGGACAGCCGTCGTAACGGTTAATCAAGAGTGGTTTTCTAGGAAAACGGTGTTAAACGGACAAAGGGATTTTGAGTATTATTCAATTAAAATCTATGACCTACTTCCACTATCTAATTAAACAATTAGTAACGAGAAAATGTTTAAAAAGGCTATAAAAAAATGGATAGTGGAGCTAGGTAGAAGTAAAATGGATTGTCTCATTCGCCCAAACCAATATTGAATCAACTGCTCCACAAGTGTACAGCTTATGTTAGGTTTTTGTTATTTTCATTGAGCGTTTTGTAATATAAATAATATAGATGTACATATATACCTAGTTTTTAAAACAATCTGAATATTTTGATTATTATCTCTGTTTATTAAGCTAGTTTTCTTTGTGTATTCTCAAATGTAAAAACATTTCAAAAAAGTGCATTGTAAAGTGTCGTCGGCACAGGTAACCCCAGTGAGGTCACATTATTTTTAATATTGTTTATAGTTTGTAAGAGTAAAATATGAATGAATAAAATTTGTCAGTTCGGAGAAATTTTGATCGGGAGGCACGTTGGTTTATATTGTAAATTAAAAATATGTTTATATGGCGGAATGTTGGAATGTGTAAGTGCATAAAATACCTAGCATCTTCAGCCCACTAGTCTGTGTCTCGGGCCTTAAAATAGAGCGACACCCCCGGTTTTTCATGAACAAATATCGTTAAAAATTATTATGAAAATAAAACTTTGTTATTAGTTTTACACAATTTTATGATTTCACAAGAACACTACTCCAGTTTTGGAAGAGCACTCCCCCAATTGAGGGTTGATATAAAACTACAATCGAGGGGTGATATAAAGGTACATACAGCTTGCCCCTTTAAGCGTCCTCGGCACGGGTAACCCCAGTGAGGTCACATTATTTTTATTATTGTATTCACACCGTTTTCCTAGGAAACCACTCTCTAGTCACCGTTACGACGGCTGTCCGCCGCATCGCCGTTCACTACGGCCGTTAAGATACGGGCACCGCTGTCCTAGGAAACCCTAGCTTAATAAGTCTACCATGACCTCGCTCGTAGATACGCTGCGGCGCCAGGCGTATCTTACCCCGCTCGTCCCGGTTCGCTGCCCATTCTAATGCATCTGGAAAGAGTGTCAATAAACCAATAACTCAGAAGAATGCTCGAGCCTTGTGCATTTCTCGATTGGCGTGCAGTTCGCCGCATTCCCGGTCTCGTTTCAATCCGCGTTTCGTTCTCTCGCCCGTATGGAAAATGAGCGCGGTCGGTGCTTATTATGCACGCTCGTCTTCCGTCATTTCACCGCCGGACCATGTACGGAAGATGGCGGACCGCGGGCGCGAGACGCCGCCCTACCCGGCCGCATAACCGCCCGCGACCGCGTCCCGGAGCGGTGTGTGGGCGTTCGATCCGCGCACCTTTCGCGAACCTTCGACCTCGTGATGTTCGGTTTTTAAAAAAGCACAGATAACCGGTCTAGGGTTTTGGAATATATATATGTATATATATATTGTTTGCAAACAATTGGTGTGTGTTGATAAAAAAAAAATCCGTAGTCTAGTTCGAATTTTAACTCTCAAATCTCTCACTTTAAAAGATTCGCTTCTCGTTTGTTGTTATTTATTTTACAGTATTTGTGATTTTTTTAATGAGAATGTTCAGTGCTACGGGAAATCTAAAGAATGTTTTCGAATATTTAATTATACTGCGAAGTTTCTCAAAAGTGTACAAAAAAAAATGTTTAAAAAAAAATGAACGACGTTTTAATTATTGTCAATCAACCTATTAATGATAGCGTGTTGGAATGTGTTGTGTTAGGTTTCCAGTTTCCGGGAAGCCATTTTTTTCAACGTTTTAGTGTATTTGAACGGCTACGGGGTTCTATTTTTAAATGTCAGGACAACTCACCGATGAGAATTAGTGACGTCACGGGCGGAGTAATTTCAAAATACGATACGTAAAAATATATTTTTTTTAATTTTTGACTTCAGCTTACTTCTTGCGCAGTAAATACCGCAAATTCTCTAGTAATTGTAGACATGCTGTGTTTGCTTTCTTCGCTATTTGTTTTAAAAATTAAAATTAAGCTTTTATAACGTGTCAGTGACAATAATCATAATAATAATAAATCTTTACTAACCGTAATTATACACTGTCATACTACTACTACTACTACTACTACTACTACTACTACTACCATCACGCCATTTCACCGTAGGGGTAGGCAGAGAGAATGGACCGCCACACACGTCTATCCTGGCATACACTCCTAGCCTCTTCCACATTCATACATCTTGTCATACATGCCCTTCGGTTCTGTCTGCTTTTGACATGACCAGACTTAAGATTTTGGTATATCTGATCATGCCGCGTCTTCCTTGGTCGTCCTCGTCTAACGTTGCCGTTCATTTTCGCCATATATACTTGTTTTACCATTCTCTCGTCGTCCATTCGTTCTACGTGACCAAACCATCTCAGAGACCCTTTCTTAATCTTATCAATTATACTTGTCTCAGATTTACACTCTCGCCTGATTTCATCATTCGTAACCCTGTCATACATTGATTTCCCACACATTCGTCTAGGAGATCGCATTTCAACCGCGTTCACTCGGCTTTCATCCTTCCTCTGCCAGTTCCATGTTTCACTTCCATACATAAGTGTTATGTCATACATACTAAAATAATAACAAATTATTATACACAGTTAAATGACGGACTTATTGCCACTTGCAATTTCTTACAGTCTTACCAAAACTAAATTAAAAAATAGAATAAAAATTAATTTCAAAAATAAATATGTAAATGTATGATGTTATTTGTAATATTCATCGATTGCCTTATTTGCAAGATGCGCTGATTTATCTTTCTTGTTAGAGTTTTTTTTTATTTCTGTTCTATTGTTTTGTGAAATAGCCCGGAAAACCGATAATATTGTGCAGTGGGAGGAATCGAATATTCTTGTGATTAATGATGAGTGAATTATTAATCGCTTTTAATCCATTATCCGATCTCGTTCATCAATACACTAGGTCTGGTTAGCATTTAAAAATCAAAAGTCATCCACAATATTCTTAGTAACATCCTTTTCAAGTAAATTTTTCTTAAACATGTTTTTATTATTTATACTGATATAATTTTAGAATCGCACTAACATAAAACGAATAACTAAAGCTTTCTTTTGAACGTTGTCCTCTTAAAAATTATAAAATTACTTCTCGAAGTGAATTTTTGTAATTATCGTCTTTTATTGACACGGAAAAATTAGGATGGATTGATTTTTATAGTATTATTTTTATTTCTACTTTTAGGTATAAATTCTGCAAAAGTAAATCAAGTGGAGATTAGTCCGCCTTATGGTTTACTGATTAGTGCGTTTGCCTGTCACTAAATATTAGTGACCGACCGAAACATGATTTTCAGCCGAAATCGAAACCGAATTTCGGCTCCTGTTCTAGTTTCGGCTGAAACCGAAACGTATTTAAATAACGTTTGAGTTTGTAAGTGAAAATTCTTGATGGAAGTTCATTGTAATTTATTGACGAGTGAGACTTTAATCCACAAATTTGTAATATCCAGTGACAGGTTTCATCGCTTTCGCGACATCTTCGAAACTGGTATCTTTATTAAAGAGTTTAACGTATTTATACAAAACAGAGGTTATATGAAAGTAAATTAAATAAAGTTATTTTTATCATAAGGATCATTACCAATTTTTTTTCGGGTTAACTAATGAGTTGATATAATGTTATGAAACCGGTCACTGGATATTCCAAATTTGTGGATTGAAGTATCATTCGTCTTTTATTTTCTTTAGTAAAAAGTATTAAAATGAGTTAAGGGTCACATCAAAACGCGCAAAAGTAGGCGTTTTTATCGTTAATCTTAACGAATTAAAATTAGTGTTAAATTCAGAATGAAATAAAATACATAAATTAAACGTGACAATTAACAACACTCACCGGCCAAAAGCCGAAACGGACAAATAGTCATATGTCACGCGGCCGAGTCACGAGCCATAAGATGCACCCGAGTACAGCCGAACGTAATTCGACACATCCCGACCACAGGTTCTGGCTGAGCCGAAGTTTCGGCCAATTTTTTCCGAAACTGAAACCGAAATTTCGGTCGGTCTATATCTCCAGACGCGTCCCGTCTGGAAATAATTAAAAAAATATTGTTGCAATGGTATCGCCATGTCAAGATTAAAACTAATAATATATTTATTGACGTATGGAGGTCATAACAAATAATAGTATATAATCAATAATATTACATGGTTTATTGCATTTTTATAGTGACACATTTCTTTGTCTGCAGTTAATTGTGCACAATAATTTACTGTATTGTTCGGTATTTGGGTGAATTAATAAAATTCATAATTATGATAACAACACGAGATTAGCGAATCTAAACAAGCAAGATAAAACTGTAATTGATTGCTTTTTTGTCATGAGGTTTTGTTTATAGATATACGATTTACAGAAAAGTGTTTGATCTTTTCTTTCGTGGTTCGGTATAAAAAATGCTGAAAAGTGCTGAACATTACACAATAGTGAACACTAAAATATATAATGGGTACGTAATGAAATAAGAACTACCGAAATTACATACATATTTATTTTATTAGAAAAAACAGCGCAAGATGTGTTGAAAAAATAAGTTTGAAAATAAGTATATGCATCTAGTTACAGTTTCTTTGCAAATATAAATTAATTGTTGAACTTAAATTTATTTCAACAGAGAAGGAAAACATTTTTGAGAAGGGAATATGGAAGTCTAAACCAGCCAATGACAGGTCATAAGCCCTGTAAATGCCTAGACTTCCATATTCCCTTCTCAAAAATGTTTTTCCTCTGTTGAAATAAATTTAAATATGAACAGCAAAAACAGCAAATCCAGCCAGTCTGCAAGCATTTGGACATAATCAAACATTGTTTAATTGTTGAACATTCACAGTTGAATGAAGTTGCAAAAAATATACACAAAAAAATATATATGTGCATTAGGGTGGGCGGATATTTTTTTTTTCGAATTTCGAAATGAAAGGGGTCTAAAAAGTTTCATTTTGGATTACTCGGAATGCAAAAAGTATAAAAAAAAAAATTTCACACTATTTTTGGCCCTAAACCAGAGCTTGAAGTTTTTGAAAAAGTCGTTTTTTTGTTTTAAATCGGCTGTCATTTCGTATTTAAGTAAGAAAATCCGTCCATTAAAATTTTATAATGTACATTAAACCTTATTAAATAAGCATTTAAGGGCGTGAGTCGCACTTTGTTTTGTAATAAATGGGTAGCATTGTTTTTATGAACCATTGTTTTCGCCAATATTAGCCAGGCGCTCAACGGAATCAGTTTCGCGGAGTGTAAAGTTTTTGCATTTCGGTAGTTTTAAAACGTGTTCGAATTTGTAATGTGATTAAGTTATATCTTTACTTACAAAAAAGTCATTTTATCAGTATAAATAGTTAACAAAATGTTCAGACAGTGATAAACTTTAAACCTCGGCCAAAAGTATTATGGAATATTTTTTTTAATAGTTTTTACGTTCATTGTGATCTAAAATGCAACTTTTTAGACCCCTTTCACTTTAATCTCTAAAAAAATAAAACTTCATACATCATCGGCCCACTCTTATGTGCATGTGTATGTATGTAGGTATATTTATATATCAACACAAACAACAACAGATGAAAGAATTGAAGGAATATAGATGTTCAAATATTGGCAGAATGGTGAATGCTACACAGTGTGTAAAGTGGCCACTTACAGCCATTGACAAGTCATAAGCCCTGTAGATGCCTGGGCTTCTATATTACCTTTTCTTAAATGTTGTTCATCTCTGTTGTAATATGCTAATATTTATATATGTAAATGTATTTAATATCTTACTTTGTACACCTTTACCTATGTGGGTACATTTTCTTATTTTTACTTATTTATTTATTTAATTGGCGGACTTATGCAGTCCATTCTAACGATGGAAAATACAATTTCTTATAATAAATACAGGTACTAATCAAATAAAATACAACTAAATAAAATTAAAGCTAGGACAAAAAAAAATAAATTTCTACCTCAAGACGAGATCCGGTCTATCTTAGTGATTTTTTAAATCTATAAAGACTTGCATCAAAAAAGTCCAGATCTTGTCTCGAGTTTACAATTGTATCTTTTAGTTTCTTATGATATTCTTACTTTTAACTTCATGCATATATGTTACACTGCTGCCCTTGAATGTATCGCTAATAAATGTAAAAGCCCATAGGGCTTATTGATAAATAAATAAACATGAGAAAAGTAAAGCACTTCAAGGAGGTTTAGAGTGAGGAGAGGGAAGGTAAAGTAGGGAGAGTATAGGGAGAAAGATTTTTAGAATAGAATTTTTTACAATTTTATTTTCCAAGATAACATGCCACATACATAGATACTTGTATCAGCAAAAGTTTGGCAGTATAGAAAGCTATATGTAAGCAGCCCGTATAATGTACATACAAGAAATAAGTAATTTGTTTATCCATTTCGAAAATAAATTCACAGCGGTTAGTGAAATATTTCTTCATCTTTGTTTTATTTGAAACGTGAAAATTATTCGTTTCCAGCTGATTTGATTCCGATTTAACATAAATTTATAAATGAGTCAATACTTTTGTTTTAATTAAGTTTCCCTGACCGGCATGGCAATCTCTCGGTTCAACGGGTTAATTAGATGCGGTTCACGAAAATGACTTCCAGATTAAAAACATATCGTTGAAACAACGGCTTTATTACGTTTATCGATCATTGCCCGCATGCCCGTTCCCGATACTCGGGAGTGTGTCGAATCGCGGTTCCCGGCCTCCGCAGAGAGGTCAAACTAGTTTCAGTGAAGCTCGCGTATCTAAATATAGAGCCGAGAATGACAGATAATAGCGTCTTGACAGGAGATTGTGTTCTTGGTTCTTGCGGATTGATCACCGACTGAACTCGGTAACAGCTTTTTGATAAACCCACTTTAGCCTATGGCGCAGTTATTTCTGCTCATCTCTAGCGGATGAAGTCAAGTATGCTTATGGGTATGATAATAAGATTAAACGCCTACGCTTATACGCTCTGCAATGATATCTGAATATCTCGCCGATGTGTCATATTACCGTATCCAACTCATGTAGGATTTTATTGTTTAATTATAATTTTCCTTTTTTGATTTGTGTGGTTTATGTTTTTAACGCAGGCTGTTTTTCCTTTACAGGAAACGTGCAGGACCACGAGAATCGGCATTGCGGAGAACGCCGACTCTCGACGAATCGAAATTCTTCTTCAGAAACACGCTCGGCCTTCCGGCCGGTGAAACCGAGGAAATTCTATACCGTAGCTCCGTCCAGCGCTAGAATCATCAAGGAGAGACCCTTCTTCGAGGACATTAAGATCATAGCCAGAGGTTTCGGGGATATCGTAGAGTTCCCGGAACGCCGCGCATGCGTCAGAGCCGACGATGAACGGGAGTCTGATAACGCAGTCCGCACCGGTGACAGTGGCCTCAGTGGGAGAGCTCGTCTATCTCCGGACCTGACGAAGGCCCCGGCCGGGCGCGCGGGAGGCAAGAGGATCGTCAGGAAGAAGAAGGATAAAGAACCAGTCGTACGACCGACCCGAATTCTCGTCGACGACCGAGAGAGTGATCTTCGATCCGCCAGCAGCATTCCAAAATCGACTGATTTAAAAATACCTCAAAATTTTAGCCCTATAGTAATCGAAAATATAATTTCCAACGAATTCAATAATCCGGTTTACAAAGACCCTGATAATTTTTCTCCATATTTTGATGTTGATAATTTTGAAGAGTTCGAAAGAACTATGAGCTCTGACGCTATGGGAGGTGACTTGGAGCGAGCGGAGAGGATGAGGAAGTACAAGGAAGAACGGAGAAAACACTTGCAAGCCCAAGGACCACTTCCCAAAAGATCACAGAGGTAACTATAGTCATATTTTCTTCATACAATCAATATTGAAACACATCATTTTAATATTTGATGATTTTGTTTTGTTTAAAGGTGTTTCTAAACGAAAATAGGAAACTAATTAATCATAGATGAAGCTTTTATCATATTTTATTGAAAAATGCAATTTTTACGTTTATTTTCAATGGAAATTTTACAAAACTTGGTAAAACAAATACTGTAACAGTATAATTTAGGTCCTTTTCACAAAATGGTGTACAAAACAAATTAAGATAAGTGCTTTTTTTTGCGAAGGAATTATTTACCACAGTATTTTAAGAGTAAATGATGATTCTCTTTTTGTATATGGAAATATACATGACACAATATGATAGCCCAGTGTAGCACATGCTTTTACCATAGTCAGTAATTATTATGATTTAACTCCAGTTTTTGCATGATCGTTTTGCTTGCAGGATACAGTCTGCAAAGGTCTCAGCGTCGACTGCAGCCGGGTCGAGTGCCGACGAGGGCAACGCACTAGCACCAACACCGCGGGTGTCAGCCAGTTCTTCCTCGCCTCCTAGGGTTCGGACCACCAGGACGTCTCGCCTGCGCGCCGCTGCCACCACGGCGGATTCCTCCACTTCCAGAGAGAGGAAGAATTCCGAGAAGAGCAAGACCGCGGCAGTTTCTAGCGCTGCTTCGGTTACCACGGCGGGCGGTTCCGCCCTCGTGGGCTCGACCAGCGATAGTGCTCGTGTTAGTGACGGCGATTTGGAGTGTGAAGGCGCCGACGCTGTGATTCCCCTTTGTGATAGTTTGAGTGACAAGATGACGGCGTCGTCTGGGAGCGCCTCTTCTCGGGGAAACTCACGAACGGTAAGTTCTGATTCATTATTAATGTTTTATAATCATTATCCAATAGTTAATTAGAAGCTTTTAACTGACACGTGTATATCTAAGGACCTTTTAGCCGCCGTGTGTCGAAGACTCTTCTCAATATATATTTTTTACTAACAAGAGTACAGACATATTTCATGACAACTCTCATTATTTTAAAACTAAAAAAATAAAATAGGATTAAATAAGTTTAATTGAAATTGAAAAAATCTCCAGCATTCTTTTTCTCCATAGCGTGTTTACACAAAATGCTGGAAAATTTCTTTTTTTTTCAGATTTTTCTGACATACCATCTTTAGAAATAGAGTAATGTTTAACAAAATAAGATATGCTTGACATATTATATTTTGCCATCTAAAACAAAGACGGCAAAACAAGTTGTGTTTGACATATCATAAATTGTCAACCATTACTCAATTTCTAAAGGTTTATTTATTTATTTATTGTGGATAACTTATATAGCGCCATTTTCGTAATAAAATACCTCAAGGGCGCTTTACATGGTGATTCTACTGTTAAGTTAATTTAATTGAAGCTTTAAATTTGTAATTTGATTAAAATAATTTATTTTGTTGTCACGTGCTACGGATCTATTCAAATGATTTAGAGAACAAGTGGGTTTTAAGTTTTTTCCGAAACATCACTTCACTTTCACAGCCTCGCACCTCTGCTGGGAGAGCATTCCATGCCATAGGGCCTGCGACCGCAAATGCGCGCTCACCAAATTTAGTGCGCTGTTTGCGTAGAGGTATAATAACTTTTCCTCTCGCCGTAGACGTAGCTGATCTAAGCGTGAGACGCCTGTCAGCTAGTTCATCTGGAATGCATAGTTCCCTTAGATATTCCGGAGCCGAGTTGTGCAGTGACTTATACATAAGCCAACAGAGTTTGTATTCGACCCTCTGTGGAAAACGTAGCCAGTGTAGTTCCCGAAGTAGTGGAGTGATATGACTGAACTTAGAGATTCCGAAAATAAGTCTCGCTGCGGCATTCAATACAGATTGTAGGCGAGTCATTTTGTTCATTGGTAGACCTGCATAGATACCATTACAATAATCGACTCTAGACACTACAAACGCATTTATTAATTGACGGGCGGCATCAACCGGCAAATTTTTGCGTATGCATTTAATTTGTCTCAGCTGGTAGAAGCATGAACTTATCGTTCTACTAATTTGAGCGTCAAGAGATAGGTCAGAATTGAGTAAAACTCCCAGTAGTTTAACGGTGGGTAGAACGGCACTCCCTACATTGGGTAGAGCCGTATCCTGGATCAAATTCTGTCGTCTGGCTGAAGCCACCCACAGTTGTTCAGTTTTTGATGGGTTTAATGTTAGTCTGTTTTCAGCCATCCAGTTTCCTATTTTCTTGATGCATCCATCAATTAAATTGACAAGCACACTTCTCTCGCCTGGTTTGCAATAAAAATAAATCTGCGTATCATCTGCATAGCAGTGCGACCACAATCCACATTCTTTGATAATGTTCTCTATATCTTTAGTGTAAAGGAGATAGAGAAGTGGTCCAAGTACTGACCCTTGAGGCACTCCTGTAGACACCCGAAAGTTGGTTGAGCTTTTACCCTGGAACACGACTGCATATTCTCTTTTATTAAGATATGAACTGAACCACATATGTGCCTGATCACGGATACCATAAGTTTTCTCCAGACTTGTGTCACATCTGTTGTCATGCCATGTTTTTTGTTAAGTGACATTTCAATTAAGTGCTATTTTTGAAAATAGAAAAATAGACATTATAAAGTGACACGTCTAATATTCTCTAACCCTATTAAACGAAGACATATCATATTTTGCGATACTATAGATCTCTTCGAAACGAATCCGGTTATATGCCTAAATAAGAGACGTATCACATATCATATTTGGCTATCTTTCCAATGATATATGGTGACGGAGATATTCAATGTCGTCGTGCGCCCCTGTTAGACCCATCTCTAGAATTTACTATCGTCACCGGGCAATAAAAAACGCCATTAAAAACTATGATTTTCCATTTCTTGTCATTTGAATAATGATCACAATAACTCACATTGCTTGCTTCGGAAACTAATATTATTATCGCGTACTGTTTTGTGTTTATGTATATATTTCAGTGTATTCAGACTCAGTGATTTATAGGCCAGTCAAATGAGGAAGTTCAGCGCTACGGTAAATAGGATAAAACAGAAATGTTCTTACACGCTTTACTGTCAATTGCATGATGGAATTGCATGAACTGGTCTGAAGATGCCCATTAGAGGGTGAAAACGCTAATTGGTCGAAAAATATTTATTTTGATTTTATTTCTTAAGTTTGATTATATTACAATACATAGTATATAAAACATTTAAGTTTGTAAGTGAAAATTCTTGATGGAAGTTCATTGTAATTTATTATATAAATAAAACACGAGTGATACTTTAATCCACAAATTTGGAATATCCAGTGACCGGTTTCATCGCTTTCGCGACTCTTCCTTTGTTTTTCAGAAATCATTATTTACAAAACCACACTCACGAAGGATGAGACACCAAAAATAAAATGAAATACTTAAACTCATTAAAATAGCATTATATCAATTCATTAGTTAACCCATAGAAAATTTGTTGATAATGATCCTTAAGATAAAAATAACTTTATTTAATTTACTTACATATAACTTTGAATTATGTATCCTTACCTCTGTTCTGTATAAATACATTTAACTTTTTAATAAAGATACCAGTCTCGAAGATGTCGCGAAAGCGATGAAACCGGTCACTGGATATTCTAAATTTGTGGATTAAAGTATCACTCGTGTTTTATTTATATAATAAATCATAGTATATAAACTAATATTTACACTTATTTTACTTACATATCTATTTACATCATTTTACAGTATACATAACATTTCTTTTCAAATTCATTCAAACTTTGTTAATTCTTCACACATTCAGGCATCTCTTCGTACGTTTTTAAACCTTTATACATAATACAATTTGAAAATTCTGCTTTTTTTTTAAATGGCAGCCATTCTATCCTTATTTCTAGTAATATAATTATGAAATTTTTTATTTAGCACTTTCTTACTAACGAAGTATTTGGGCTTTTGATTGTTTAAAAATTTAAATATAAAAACAAGCACATTATGTATCAGTCTCTTTTTTATTGCTATCCAATTAAGATCTTCTCGCATTTTTTCTGTTTTGTTATATCTTCTTTTCTTTAGCACTGTTCTCGTGGCTCTGTTTTAAAGTATTTCCAATTGATTTAAATTTCCCTCATTGGCTAAAAAAAATACTGTTGAGCAGTAATTTATATGTGAAATGATTATAGATTTATATATGAGTTCTGCAGTATTTCTATCCAATTTATTTCTTGATCGAGTTTTTTAAAACATGCTGAAAGTAAGCATTCATAGTTAATTTCGAGTCTAATATTATACCCAAATACTTCATTTCAACCACTTTCTCAATAGTTTCACCATCTATGTATACATTCATCATTATGCTTGGTTTTTTCTTCCTATTTCCATGTATTTCGTTCTTCCAACATTCAGTTGTTTGTTGATTTTAAGCCATTTTGATGTGCTGTTTAAGTCGTCATTTAAATTGTTGATGGTTTCTGCATACTCTTTACCCGCTATATAGATTAATGCGTCATCGGCGAATAGTTGCACTTTGCCGTGTTTTATTATTTGGGTTATGTCGCTTATGTATGATAAATAAAATTGGTCCTATAACTGATCCTTGCGGATATTTTTTTTCTATTGGTTTAGATATTTCGTTGTCTATTTTAGTAACTTGTTTTCTTCCTTGAAGATATTCTTCAAATAAATTATGAACATCATCTGAAAGTCCTATTATTTCTAGTTTTTGTAATAATTGTATTCGATCTATTGTTTCAAATACTCGTTTAAAATCTAAAAACACAGCCAAGACATACGTATTTTGATCCATTTCCATTTTCCATGCATCAATGACAAATATTTATTGCTGATTCACATAAATTGCTATTTCTAAAACCTGAATGTTCCTAACAAAGCAAATGATTTTTTTCTAAATTTTCCACTAATTGACTTTTTATGACCATTTCTAAAATTTGCTCGTATTTTGGTAACATGTGAATTGGTCGAAATTCTTTGCATTTTTTTGTGTTCACTAATTTTGGTATAGAGATTACCATAAAATGATTATGATAAAATTATAAATAAACTTATCTATGAAACTTCTTGGTTTAGTTTCACTTTTTATTATTTTGACCAACGAGCACTTTCGCCTAAGTAAGCATCTGTGGAGTTTTATCAAGAAATATCAACAAAAAACATCAAGATTATCAGTAAGGTTTTCCATGTTTTTGAAAATTTCCCTTTTAGTAGAGATTCGTTTATGATGCTCATAGTTGATGACCTATTATCAGCATCGTGTCTCTGATATTTTGTTTGGTTATTCCACCCGGACTTGATTTTGATACGGTATTTTTTAGCAATAATATAAGGTATGTCATAACAATTTCTTTGGGGGATTGAATCTCGTCTTTCCTCCCTCCTCTTTGCTTTGTATTAGTCCTTTAATTGTTTGCCAGATTTTTTTAGGATCTTCATTTTCAGCTTGTAACTTTCTCTAAAAATACTCATTCTCGCTGGTTTGCAATAATTTAGAGTACCTACTTGTTTCTAGTAATTAAAAAAAATATCCAATCTTGTGCTGTTGTAATTTTTGCGATTTTATATGCACTATCTCTTTCATATTGAAGTGATTGTAGTTCTTTGTTATACCATTTATTTGTTTGTTGTATTTTTGCTAAATATGTGGAAGTGTACCAAGTATTTTTTTAATTGGTAACTTATATGTAAATGTAAGTTATTACATAATCACATAAAGTTTAATGTCTGATGAAGCTTGTTCAATATCAGGTTCGCCATATTGCATTTTCTGACAAGAGTTTATACTCACGAACTTATTATGGGCTGTTAGTCTGTGTCCGTGTTAAGCCAAAATAATTAGCATAGGGAAGAAAATCAAGTAAATAAAATAAAAAATGACGTAATTATACAGAATCAATATAGAGAATAAAAATACGGTAGAATTTCGTCTCGAACTCCATTCATCCTGGTTGCTAAATATCCAGATCGTTATTAGGAAATAAATAAAGGAGATGTTATAATAACGCCTCTCAGATATGGAATCCCCAGTATGCCATCTATATAAGTAGAATAGAAAATATTCAAAACAAATTTATTAAGTACCTTAAATACAAAACCGGTATTTCTTATGTATCTACTCTCACTGCCTCCACCTTCCATGGAATAATTTCTCTACAATACCGCAGAGTGTGTGCGGACCAACTACTGCTTTACACAATTATGACAGGAATGGTTGACTGTACAGAGCTGCTTGGTTTAATAACAATGCATGTGCCAGCCAGGATTTGCAGACGCTACCACCTGTTTCATGTACCAATAAGTAAAACATCGTATGTTAAAAATGCTTTTTTTCGTAGGACTTTTTCAATGTACAATACAAAATTTAAAAATATAGATTACACAAACATCACTCTGTCAGATTTAAAATTTACACTAAAAATGCATTATGTAACTTAGTAGACATTATAATAATAAATATGTACATCTCCCCTCCCCTCCTTATCCTCTCTTCAAGCATTCTTGTCCTAATCCCGCCCAATTTACAGTAACTTAATGTTCTTAAAATAAATATTAAAAAAATCTTTGATTATTGAGTACATGAAAATAGCATTTTTATATGTATACATTGTATGTTTTCTATTTGACATGTAATATATTTTCCTTACTAACTTTGTATACTATGTGGAAATCTGTTATTAGTTCTGAGTTTATACAGTATATCTCTTTTTTTACTAAAATATGTATGTAGAACTGTTGATTTCCCAAATAAAATAACACATAAAAAGGACGTTTCTCGTAAACGAGTTCCTTCGTCAAAGTAATTTACTTTTCTGGACATGTTTAAGTATGTTTTTAATGTGATTCCAATTCGCTGTATTATCTCAAAAGCAAAAAATACTGATCTTTGAGTAAATTTTGGGTTTTCTTTCAAAACATCGCCTTAATTTTATGGTTAATCCAATGACCCGGATTTCTACATTTCCGGATAACGTTTGACACTCGTTAACCCGGATAGTTAAATTGTTCATAAAAATTATATTGTTCATCGGTTAGGAGTCGGTAAGAGTACAATTCTTCAATTCGGTCACCTCTCTATCCTAACCATTGTAACAAAATATAAAAAAACGACATAAATTTCTCCGGTTCATACATTTTAAACTGCGTGTACCGCGAGAAAATATAAATTATAATCTTCTCTTATATAATGATTTAGATCAAAATATCTTTAAAACTTCTTGGTTAAGTTTTAATTTTGTTTAATTTTGACCAGAGAGCACATTCGCCCAAGAACTGACTTAATCCCAATTTCGGTCTAAAACTTTCTGAAAAATGAACAGTTTAGCAAACCAGTTGTAATAATAATTATGTTGTCTGACCCTTGATAAAATACTTGTGTGATCTTCTTATATTGCCCAAACCTCATAACAATTATAATAATTAAAATTGTTGTAAACAATCTACCAGTCCTGAGGATGCCTTTTTAGGCGAAGCGCTTGTTGGTCAAAATTAAACAAAAGTAAAACTAAACCATTTTTTTTTTGACAATTTTATTTATAATTTGATCTAAATCATAAACTATGGAATTTTATAAAAAAATATGTATGAAAAAACATCAATATAAATATCTTATGTACATTAAATTTTCTTCAAATAAGTGATAGATCTGATCTGTTTTTTTGTTGTTGTTTAAAGCTGTAAATAATCTTTTTGATGTTCCTGATTTGGCCAAACGTATCTATTTGCGTATCTTTTTCATATCAATGTGCCTAATAGGCCAGGCCAATAAGGCACCATATTTATTTTAAATATGGTAAGTCTAAGTCAAATTCGCACCAGAATTCTCTGTTCCCGAGAATTCACTCTTGGGAACAAACACACTGATGACCAAAAAATATATGTATTTGCTATACATTTATCAAACTTCAAGACCAATTATTCTTGAGATTTTTGAATGATAATTGAGTTTCTTAATTTTTTTAAAAATTTAATTATGTTTTTATATTTGTAAATTGTTTTATAACTTCTGTGCATGTAAAAGCCCTTCGGGCGTTAGCAAATAAATACAAAATTGGAGTTTTACTGTATTTTAAAAATATTTGAAGCACTAACTCTGTGGTTATTCATTATAACCAAATAAATAACACAACTTTGTTTCTGGCCAATTACTACGGACCGGTCAAAGCTATACACGCTTCTTTTTCGAGGCATACTTAACTAATGAATTCTATCCTGTTTTATTATATCAGTATTATGCTACACATATGGAATTAATAAATCAAAGTCTTTTAAGGATAGGAAGCGTAATTTGAGATGGATACGCTCAAAACTAGACAGGGGTGGACTAAAGAAAATATTGTTTATTTGTTATTTTAATTTTTTTTTTATCATAAATCGCTTCTTTAATTTTTAAGATTTCCAAGTTGTCTAATTTTAAAATTTTATTTTCAATGTGAAGAACTTTTAATCTAGTGTATTTATTTTTAGTTTAGTAGATTGGAAATTTTGCTGTATTGAGAATAACACTATAGTCCTTAAAATGTAAGATGATTAGGATTACAGCTGTCAAACTCAAATCAATAGTGATGGGAAATTACTGATCACTGATCATGTACCGATCAAATCGATTTTATCAGTTTTTTCATGCAAACATGAAACTCTGTTTCCTAAAATTGATTTTAAAAAACGCAAAAACAAGCCTATTTTAGTGTGTTGAATACAATTAATCACCAGAAATAAGACATTTATATTTTTTTCGTGAACATTATCAAACGAATTATTTTTTTATTCGATCAATTTGTCTCATCTCTAACGTTTTTGCAAAATGATGTAACCTTGTAAGAACGTCGTTAATAATTAGGTTTATTTTAGTTTTCTTTTAGTTTTAAACCGGATTTTATATATTTATGTTGATTTATATGTCAAGAATTGTATTAAAAAAATTAATTAATTTACCAAATACGACAGATTTTTCGTGTGTCAATATGAATCACTCCTTAGACGTTACTACAAAGTTATGTCGTCAGTTTTTCTGACAACTGTCATTCTAATCATCTTACATTTTAAGGACTATATAACTCTTATTTATTTGACGAAGTTTCGGTGACCTACGGTGTTACAGCTAGACTAAACAAATTTAGCATTGATATTCTTGACTTTTATGGCCTCAGGCTTCAGTTTTTAACACCGTCGATGCATAAATACTTGCTCTTATGAAATTTACATGACCCGACGCATTAACGTTTGAAATTTAAATGCATTTTACGAGTTTTCGTGACCTCTATCTACCGATACAATTTTAAACTAAGATCAAAATCTTGAGGTCAAATTTTTACACGATCGCGCCATTTGTGTCTGGTCCGATTGTGACTCCATTTTTGGGCACAGATCTTAACTTGTTTTATCCGCCGCGTCCATAAATAATAATAAACGTTATTAAATAAATAAATGTCGCAATTTAAGCTAGACTTGTGAAATTTTACTTAGCGAATTTTTCGCCTTATTAAAATTATGCATCGAAACGTTCGCCGGAACAGACGGACCATAACAGGCAATGGTATACGGTTCGATAGTAATTATTATACACGAGACCTTTGCAGAAATGTTGTAGCTGTTCAAACCGAATCTTGGAAACGGATACTGAAGGATAACCACCGGTGAAAAATGGCTTCGTTGCTTCCAAGAATAATGGTGTCTTGGGTGGTCTGTGCCATTTTTATAGGAGTTTGTACTCGAGAGGTACAATTTCATACCATAAAACTAGATTCGTCTCGTAATTTAGTGCTTATTTATTTAAATTAACATATAACGACAGATATGGAGAACATTTTAGAGAAGGTAATATGAAAGTATAGGCATTTAAAGGGCTTATGGCCTGTCTGGTTGGTTTAAGAGTTTAAGGCTGTAGTCTGGTAAAACGCACGCAAAATGAGTAAATCATACGATTTTGCCATTTTAAACGTTTTTTTTTAATCGCGCAATAATAAAAACGCATGAATTAGATTAAAACTATAATTTTTAAAAGTATTTCTGTAGAGAAGTATAGTTAAAAGTTCTATGTAACAAAATATAATTACTTTTAAATCGGCAGATTACGCCATTTCAAATTTAAACTAATCTTAGGTATCTGGGATCTGAATAAAGACCAAGTATTGAACTACTCGTAAAATTTATTGTAATAACTTGAAGATAATAAATTAAACATGAAAGTGGCCGAAGCAAATTTTTTTTTTGGTTTTTTGAAAAGAAATACTAGCATTTTAAATCATATACATTTTTGTGACATTTTCCTTTATTTCTACGTAAAATTATGCCTTCGGTAATACATAAAAAAATATTAAAATATTTTAGTTGGAACCTTTTTTTTATAGTATTGAATTTTGTTTTAATTTTTAAAGAAGATAATTATTGTTGTAATATTCAATTTATAACAATATTTTATTAACGTTTTTATGACCTTTATACCTGCCCTTACCGGTACCGAAATTATTTTACCTACCAAGCTACGCCTGGAAATTTATTAAAAAACAACAGACGAAAGATTTGAACAAATATGACTATTTATACTTTGGAAGAATGGTGAATGTGACACAGTGTGTAATGTGGTTATTTAAACTAGCTAATGTCAGGCCATAAGCCCTGTAAATTACTTTCTCTAAAATTCTTTTAATTTTTTTCAGATATCAAAATCTGCTATTTATCAATTCTATGAGCAACTTTTGTTTTTATGCCTCAATGTCCAGAATGAGTAGATTAGTCGATTTGTCACACAACTTGAAATTCTTTGGGATAGATCTCTCGACTTTTCGTATTTCTCTTCACCATAAACACTGTGCGATGAAGATGCATTGACATTTGTAGGTTAGCACGAAGTCCTCGATGTAGATCGTGTTTTTAAATATATTATATTGTAAACCATCATTTTATTTACCTGGTTTGTCTTTGCTACATAGTTTTATAGTATTTTTGTTTAGTTTCTTGTACTTTCATATGTTTCTTCATATAACTGTCGTTATTGGCTTAGACCGTATATTTAATAAATAAATAAATACAAAATTACTACTTCTATGTAAAATACTGTTGAAAAAAAAGATTTAAGAAGAAATCTGTAAATCAGAAGTTGCTCGTTATTTGAATTTGAACATTGGTTAGAAATTTGGGACTTATATTAAAGGTACTTTATTGAAACTGCACTTAAGATTTGAGTGAGCTGAGAAATTAAGGATACCCAAAATGGTAATGGCGGTATCCAGTAATGATATATATTTTTCTAAATTATTTTATACGGCAAAATTGCCCTTTACCGAACTTATATTATTAAACATATTTGGTTGAATTATTTTGTAAGAAGAATACATTACGTTATACTCTTTATAGGTTTAGAAACAAAAATGATATTACACATTTAGTAGAAAGTTAAAACAATTGAAAATAAATGTAAAAATCAAATTAAATATTTTAAAGGATAAATATAACAGGACAATCATATCACTTTTTCATATAACAACTATACAAAAGGCTTAATTACCATTCACCATCTTTGAAAAAGTTCAATAGGTTTGATCCATAAGAACAATATCCTACACTAAATATATCCGATACGTTGGAATAACTATTTCCGAGTTCCTGGAGTCTATTTATTACAGCATAACAAGTATACACTGTCCGTAAATTGTTGTTATGAAACGGTGGTACCTGTCTAGTAATTCTTCCAGGCACCCTAAAGTTGATGAGAGATTACACTTCTGGGCAATCCCATATTGAATTTACAAATTTGAATAAGTTTAATAAGTCTATAATTTGTCTTCGTTGGTAAAGTTTCAAAAAATTTAATGTTTTTATGAAAAAATCATAATTTAAAATTTCATGACTGATTCCAAGTTTAAAACATATACACATTAAGATTTTTTTAGACTCTTTCCAGAGAATTTTGGTGACAATTGGGAAATATCACTTTTTTTACATTTTCAAAGTAATGCCTATGAAATACTGTCCAGTAAAAAAATTTTTTTTTTCTAATTTTTAGTAGCATAATAAATATTTTTAAATTTGTTTTCTTGAATTCCCGCAAAAACGGTCAACCCATTGGCCACGCCCCTGATACGTCACGATTCATGTTTATTTGTTCCTGGCCATTGAAATTTGTTTAGAACATTATCACGAATCTTGACGTCACAACAGCCAAGCCCAAAAACGTCGCGTTTTTCTAGCAACGAATTTTTATAGAATTTCTTTTTTACATTTATATATGCAAACATTTCTCCACAATATCCATATCGATTTTGAAAATACAATTAATTATTCTAAATCCATTTCATATATTTTTATCGGTATTCGTAGTATAAGATATTTCCATATTGTAGATTACAAGTTTGAATGGGAGTTTACGCGTTTGAATATTCGTCTCTAGATGGATTTGGTTGATTTTTATTTTCTGCTGTGCTTAGGTATACCCTTTGTCGTATTTGCATACGTCGAGTACGGCCAACTCCTGCATTTCCCTCACGTATACTCCACTGTGTCTGTGAATTTTCATGTCTGCATCGAGGTGTACATAGAGATTCACCATGGGATGTTTTTTAGAATTATTTTATATCCCCAAGGGGCGTGTATTCGTGTGCATAGTGCAAGTTCTCGAAGGCATGCACTTCAAACGAAGAAAGAAATAGTAAAACAGTTTTCTTTAATTATGAAGTAAAAAAATAGAGCAGTAGGAAATGATTAAATTTGAACATGTAAAAGAAAACGAGCGTAATATCCTTAAAGTAGAATTTTATTAAATTCTTGTACACAGGAATACAACAGAAATACAACAAATGTAATTTACATATTACAACAGAGATAAAGAACATTTAAGAAAAGGTAATATAGAAGTCTAGGCATCTACAGGGTTTATGACCTGTCAATGGCTGGTTTAAGTGGCCACTTTACACACTGTGTAACATTCACCATTCTGCCTATATTTGAACATCTATATTCCTTCAATTCTTTCATCTGTTGATTTTTGTGAAGTTAAAGAGCTGAAACCTTTATTTATGCAGGTGAGATTCATCTAATTGAATTATTTCACCTACATACAAGGCAACGCCTGAAAATGTTATTTTTTCAATTTGTATACTTCTTCATGGACCAGGTAATTTATCAACAATATTTTGAGTTTGTCCAAATTTTTGTAGATAAAGACTGGATTCAACTCCCTGGGGAGCTGTTTATATTAACATATTACAACAGAGATGAAGAACATTTAAGAAAAGGTAATATAGAAGTCTAGGCATCTACAGGGCTTATATCAAATATAGGCAGAATGGTGAATGTTACACAGTGTGTAAAGTGGCCACTTAAACCAGCCATTGACAGGTCATAAAAACAAAAGTTGTTCTTAGAACATTTCCAATGAACCTGAGTATCATTAACATAATAAAGAATCAAAAACTAAAATAATCAACCAATTTGTATAGACCAGTAGAACAAATTTCATTAACAGTACGCACATTTGACTTATTTGGCTTGATCCACTCATCGATCCGTGCGCAACCCACCTCCACTACCGTTTTCTTAATAGCAATTTTATATTGTGAGAACTTAATAATTGTCCTTATGGATAATGGAAGAAGATTGTACACTTTAACCGAGTAGTAGGCCAATCCTCTTTGACCGAAGGTTGTATTTATTTTTTTATTTTATTGCAGCATCAGGGTGGAGTATCTAGTAACTCTTGTATTTGTAACGGAAGGTAGAGAATAATGTTAACGTGCGTGTGGTAACAAAGCTTTTACATAAAGTTGTTTGTAAATAGATTTGAATCTTGTGACTTCGCCTTTATACTATACGGGAGTATAATTTTTACATTTTTTCAGGTATCACGATCATTTATTGTGTATGCAGACAATTGGTAGAATTCCATATTTAATTTGGTAATGTATCCAAAATAAAACTAGTTTATTGGATTATCATTCTACTTTATTTTTTATAAAATATACAAAGTCGTTAGGGCATTTTCAAACAAACTAACTTAAATATTTACAAAGTTTCCTTATATACTAAAAATAATTGCTATTTTATGTTTGTGGATTTCTATACAAGCCAAAATAAGTAGAGTAAGTAAAATTCAATTAGGGTATACTGAGTATATTAGAGGAATATTTTGGTTATATTGGGGAAAAACCTTCCATTATTTAAAAACATTTGTAAGGGTAGGACTTTAAAATTAATGTAATAATTATAAAAATATTGATTTCATTTATACAGGTTTATTTTGAAAATTATTGTTGAAATTCTACATTGGTGTTTTACACAGGTTTCATTCATGTTTGATATCAACTAAGGTAAAATACATTCAGATTTTATTTATTTATTTATTATTTATTTATTTATTAACGGACATTGTCCATGTATACAATTTATAAGGTTTAAATATTACAATAAAATAATAGTTTAAAACATTTTAAAAAAAAGAAAGAAGCATTGACAAACATAAGGGACATCGAGACAAGATCTGGACTATTTATTTAGTGCTCGTTTAAATCGTTGTAAACTTAAACCAAAAAAGTCCAGATCTTGTCTTGAGTTAACAATACGACAAAGACGGGTCATTGGAGAATTTAGGCCATAGTTTGTTCTATGCTGATCGATGAACAGTACTTCATTGTTTCTCAATCTACGAGTCGGAATATTGAATTTTATTTGTCCCAGTAATGATGGAACATCGATTATACCATTTAGTATGCCGAACATATATATGGAGTCAATATTAGTTCTACGTTTTTGTAGACTAGAAATATTTAACATTGACTCTATTTCAGCATAAGAATAATAACCTCTCTCTAGTCCAAGCATCCACGCTACTTTTCGAAGCAAGCGATGTTGGACTGATTCAATGTGATTTATGCGATTGGCATAGAATGGAGACCAGACCACGGAGGCATATTCTAGAAGAGGGCGAACAGTTGAGCAATAAAGAGTTTTGATTGTACGGACATTAGTAAAATCAGAGGATATTCTGTTAATGAAGCCAAGTAATTTCAGTTATAATATTATTTCATTTTAATTTAATTTATTGGGAACATTACAAGTTTTTTTATATTTAGTAGGTATATAATAAGCATACAATAAACTTTTTTTATTTTGGATACATTACCAAATTATCACGATCATGTTCAAGATGACCTTCATAATTTTTTTTTCCGAAATTCTGTGTTTTTAAAAAATCATGAACATGATATTTTCTTCTTTTTAAATTTGTTTCGTCTTTCAGTGGTTTACTCGTCATTTATCGCTTATCTTACCACAGTCCAATGATTCCTTCCCGAACCATTAGAGCATTATCCCATTCAATTTTTACGACTTTTGGATCGTACGTATTATTTCCCTATTTGATATTCCGAGTACAATACATTGGACCACAGATAGCCCGATTGTTGAACGTTTAGAGTGAATACTTTACATGCATCAGCGAGCCCTACACGGCTATGTGTAGAATAACTTAACGCACCGATTCAAGCAACCAACAGTTGTACTATTATTGAATTTATCGTAATATTTAAATAAGACAAGATCTTGTATTTGACCGCTCAATTGCACGTAACATATCGTTAGTTTACTTATAAATGGTTCTATATAAGGCCAGGCGTGCTATTCTGAACCACTCTCATGGCACGAGAAATCCGTTTTTCTCGTGTATTTTGTTTATAAATACACGAGATAATACGGCCGCGAGAGCGTTTGGAATACCGCCCCAGGTAGGGTAAAGTTCTCTAACTCATATAGTGTCCATGCGGCTCGACTGTGGGATCATCTGCCATCCACCATCAAAGATGTTACTACATTATCTCTGTTTAAATCACGTCTGAAGAAACATCTCCTTTCTCTTCCTTAATCTCTCCTCCTTTCCTTTTTCCCATTGAGTAATAGATTTTATTTAAGGTAATACGTCTATTTCTATTTTTATATATCTTTAGCTTTTTATTTTTTTTTTCTATTGAATATGTTCTGTAACATGAATTATAAAAATGAAACTTTTATTTTATTGGTTAGTTGGAAGAAATTGCCTTTGGCAATAAGCCCGCCAATGTACAAATAACATTATGTACAAAAAGTAAAATAAATAAAGCTAGAGTTTCCTAGGACAGCGCTGCCCGTATCTTAACGGCCGTAGTAAACTGTGATGCGGTGGAGAGAGGAGAGAGGAGAGAGGAGAGAGGAGAGAGGAGAGAGGAGAGAGGAGAGAGGAGAGAGGAGAGAGGAGAGAGGAGAGAGGAGAGAGGAGAGAGGAGAGAGGAGAGAGGAGAGAGGAGAGAGGAGAGAGGAGAGAGGAGAGAGGAGAGAGGAGAGAGGAGAGAGGAGAGAGGAGAGAGGAGAGAGGAGAGAGGAGAGAGGAGAGAGGAGAGGGCTGTCCACCGCATCACCGTTCACTACGGCCGTTAAGATACGGGCACCGGTGTCACTAGCTTAATAGTGTCATCCTTTTTTTGTTAATTCAAATTAAATGTCCCCTGTGCCCCGAGTTTCGCATTTTATTTTCGCATCTGCTCAATGAAGAAGTTCGGTGGTTTTTTAAATATTTTTTTATTTGTATTATTAGCCCTACGATTTTTTAAAGCTTTGTTATTTTGAAATAACTCCGCATGTGACGTCAGAAGTTCATTTCCGCTTATTCTCATTTAGTTCTTCCCATTGGTCCATAAACGGCAACGAATTAGAAATCATCTATAGCTCTCATATCATAGGTTAAATCATATATGAACCAGTGACGTCATTTATTTCATTTCTGAATGTATTGAGTTTTTCTACTGACATTTCTTGGTGGAACTGCATCGGTCACGACGAAACCCGGTCACTGGTAAAAATTTATAAATAAAAGTGGAATAAAACTATATTCGTATTTTTATTATTAAAATGTATATGTTTTTATATACGTATTTTTTGTTGTTGTTCATATTTATGTTCAATATATGTTAAAGGCAATTTATGCCGTTTATGTAAAATAAATTAATTTCATTTCTCTTGAATTTTTTTTTCTAAACGTGTTCAATTACAGGTTATCGACGAACATACTTTCATACACATTTTCGTACATAAATTTCGATTTTACTTTAATAGGCAGTCGAAGTTAACATTTATCTTCAATTTTATCTACAAAGTAAAATTAAGTTTTTTGTATGAAAAACAGATATCCTTTTTTTTCTTCTAAACGTGTTTAATTATAGGTAACCGACGAAGATACTTTAAATGTTCATGCAAATATACCCATTTTCGTACAAAAATATCGTTTTTTTCTTTATAGATAGCCGAAGATAACTCTGCGTACTTCTCATTGCAATCGGGGACCAGTAATCCTTTATAACTGTCCCCAAAATGATCCAAGGTAGCAATAATTGTAGCACCCTCCTCTTGAAAACTCTTTACGTGTCTTTTAAGATTTCTATGTTTCTTGCAATATTTTGTATTGGAGGAGAGCTGAATATAAGATATTTATTTATACTTTTACAATGTTTGTATTCTTTTTATACAGAATAATGTTCCCTCACTGGGGTGTCCCGTACCGAGGGAAACTTTATACAAAATGTGAAACATGTCTTAAATTAGTTATTTACAAAGTTCACATAAAAACGTAATTAATCTAATTATAACCTAATTATCATTAACATAAAAAAGCAATATAAACTAAAATAATCATAAAAAACATAACCAATTCATATAGACTTGTAGACCAAATTTCAAAAACAGTACACAAATTTTTACCTAGTTGGCTTGATCCACTCATCGATCCGTGCGCAACCCACCTCCACTATCCATTTCTTAATTGCAATTTTATATTGTGAGTACTTACTAATTGTCCTTATGGATAATGAAAGTAGATTGTACACTTTAACCGAGTAGTAGGCCAATCCTCTTTGACCGAAGGTTGTATTAATTTTTAATTGTTTTTGCAGCATCAGGGTGGAGTATCTAGTAACTCTTGTATTTGTGAAAGGAATTATGGAAGGTAGATAATAATGTTTACATAAAGTTGTTTTGCAGATGTTACATTAAGATTTACGAATATATCGAGGGAGCTAGTTTTGATTGGGACTCTTAAGATATTTTTTATTAAAGCTTTTTGTGCAATTATTATTTGTTTGATCAATGTGTCATTTGCACATCCCCATCCAATTATTACATATTTAAAAACTGAATATACAATTGAAATATATTATTTTGATTTTTATCAAACCATTGACGTTGATTAGAACCTTTTAAATGTAAGGTAACGATATGTAGATGCAAATATGAGATAAGTCTAATCAAATATGTTCCGGTTTACTTAATTAAACTTTATAGGCTGCGTTTATCTGAATCCAACATTAAAATAAATGTTTACTGTTTCAATTAAAATGTACGTATAATTAATATATATTACCCTATGCGATAAAACTATGTATGATAGATTTTCACTTGTTTGAGCACGAAGAATATGCATTATCGATTGAACTAATTAAATTATTTTATTAAGAATTGCAGTTCTAAGAATAGTATAAACATGTGCTTCGTATTGATTTATTTGTATTTTATAACCATTTTTATTTTATACAGACATTTTAGAACTATATGTACAATCCAGGCAAATTAAACAAAAAAACAGCGAATGGAGTAAATAATTTGAATATTTTAAATCCCATTGAGTGCGGCCTTAAAATTAAAATATTATAAAAAGCTAACGATTATGATGAAAAAAGATAAGGAGATGCTGAAGACCACAAAGAAAAGAAAGCTTCAGTACTTTGGGCGTGTGATAACAGGCGACAGATATACCATTTTACAAGTCATTCTGCAGGGAAAGATTGAAGGAAGACGCAGTGCAGGTATAGGGCGCATCAAGAACTTGCGTGACTGGTTGCATCGCAGCATTCAGTCCTTGTTCAGGGCAGCTTCCAACAAAGTGAGCCAACCTCCATGTGGGAGAGGAAAGATAAAAGAAAAATAACAATTATAAACGTAGGGACTTATAAAAATTCATCCATTAGACCTATAGTATCTTTTTGTCTATGTAGAAGCGAACGGTGACTTTTTTTTATAGGTTAGCAATATTTTTTTTTATAATGGTAAGATGATCAATTTTACGCTTCAGGTACCAGTCCAGAGACTATGAAATATTATGGTGTGAAACTCCCTTTCAAATAAATATTTTCGGACCAGCCCGAAAGTCCGAAAGTCCCGAGCAGTCCGAAACTGTGAGAGTGAAGCGATGTTTCGAAAGGAACTTAAAACCCGCTTGTTCTCTAAATCGTTTGAATAAATCCTTAGCATGTGGTGACAAAGTACATTGTTTTTCTTAAATTAAAAAAGGTAAAATTAAATTTATATCTTTTTATAATCACTTTTTAAAGCGCCCTTGAGGTATTACATTACTAAAATGGCGCTATATAAGTTATCACATTTGAGTTTGTCCAAATTTTTGTAGACAAAATACTGGATTTCACCCCCTCGGGAGTCATTAAGATTAACAAATTAAAAAAACGGATGGAGAATACCTTAGAAAAGGTAAAATGGAAGCCTAGGCATTTACAGGGCTTATGACCTGTCATTGGCTGGTTTAAGTGGCCACTTTACACACTGTGTAACATTCACAATTTTGCCTATGTTTGAACATCCATATTTCTTCATTTCTTCCATATGTTGATTTTCGTGAAGTTAAAGAGCTAGAACCGTTATTGTTGTAAAGAGATCCATCTGACTAAATAATTTCACATACTAGGCAACGCCTGAAAACAATTTTCAAAATTTTCAAATTTTTAAACTTCTTCGTGGACCAGTTGGTTTTATTATTAATTTATTTATTCATTTGACACTCTATATACACATACAATATATATACATATAAGGGCGGGCATATTGCCTTAAGGCAATTTCTTCCTACCTACCCAAACCGTTCAGTTTGAGAAAATTATAAATACATGGACATATTGAATCTTACAATTTTATACAAAAATTAAAAACATAGATTAACAAAATAAAAATATGTAAAAAAAAATAACACTACTATGAAGAGTGGAGAGGGGATGGGAAGGAAGGAAAAAGGATAAAGGAACAATTTAAATATTCAGATAGTGACATTTCAATCTTGATTACAATATTCGAGTTTTTTTTTTTAGATTTTCATATTCCCTTTTCTAAGGTGTTCTCCATCCCTGTTGTAATTTGTTGATATAAGTTACCCATAATAATAATAACAATCGATTCTCTTTGCTCTCGGTCACGGCCGCTGCAGTGTATTCCCAATAGTTCCCCACTTGCGATACTATGGTGGAAACGCGTTATCACTTCACCTTTTCGAGTACTTAAGTTAAATAACGGCAGATATGCACAATTGCTTCAATGTCACTGACTAGATTTGTCATTGGATCGGATCCCGGCGAATGTCAAGTGCGGATGGAATTGCTTTTGTCGGCTATTTATTTCGATGAGGCTGAAGGCCGGCGCATTGTTTCATTTGTTTCAGTCGTATTGTTTTTTTTCTCCGGAACAAAATGCCTGTTATCGAAGGTTTATTATTCTCTCTTTTCCCATTTCAAATACCCATTTATATTTTACTACTACTGCTACTACTACCGTCACGCAATTTCCTTGTAAGGGTAGGCAAAGATAATACATTCCTAGCTTCTTCCACATTCTTGCATCTTGTCATGCATGCCCTTCGGTTCTGTCTGCTTTTAGAATGACCAGACTTAAAATTTTGATTTATCTGATCATGCCACGTCTTCCTTGATCGTCTTCGTCTCGCGTTACCGTTTGTTTTCGCCACATATACTTGTTTTACCATAAAACTTTTATACTTGTTTTTGTTTGATTTTAGTATAATTTACCTTTGATTCCGCGATAAAATCGATCAATTTACAATAGACCTTGCTGCTGTCAAATTGCAGTCCTTTTTCAAGATATGAAATCATTCCGTCTAAGTCCATTTATGGAAATCAACGAGAGGTCAAGACTCGATACGCATTTACAGCCCGTTTTGTAAATACCATGTTGAATTATATTGTTTTTATTATCCTAGTGTTGCTATGATTTCACATGTCTACATATAATAACCCGAACCCTCTATTCCCTGCTTATGCATTAACATTAAAAAATTAAATAACATCAAACACTTAGGAATTTATATTGATAAATGCCTTAGCTGCAGCTCCCACATAAATGATAACAGGTTGGGGGAATTTTTTTTTCGTATATTTCGCTTTATTTTAATGCTTTATAAAAAGTGTTACAATCATCCGATTTAAGTCAAATATGCGTCGTTCTGTTCGATAACTTGTTGCCAACGAGAATCTTACTTCATAATGCCCCTCTCGTAGAAGTGCTTGTCCCTATTAGCAACAAACTCGGATAACCAATTTTCACAGGCCTCTATTGAGGCCAAATTGGTACCCTCAAGCGCGTTGGCAATATACAGGAATAGGTAGTAGTCCCTTGGTTCCAGGTCCGAACAATAGGGTGGATGCATAAGAACTTCCCATCCGAGCTACCGGAGCTTCTGGCGTGTCATCGAAGATGTGTGCGGCCTGGCGTTGCCCTGATGAAACACGATTCCTCCCCTAAATACCAATGCTGGCATCTTCTGTTCGATCGCCAAACGATCGAGTTGTTCACAGTAGAGGGCAGAATTGAGCGTTTGGCCATAGAGGAGCAGCTCATAGTAGAGTATTCCCTATCCAACCAAACACACTGCAACACCTTCCTGGCTGCCAGTCCTGGCTTGGTCGCGGTCTGGGCCGCTTCTTTAACTTTTGACCCCAATCTCTTTCGCTTGACATTGTCGTAAGTGATCCTCTTTTCATCTCTAGTCACCATCCGCTTCAGAATTGGGTCGATTTTGTTGCGATTCAGCAGCGATTCGCAGATGAAAATTCACGAAGTTTTTTGGTGTCAGCTCGTGTGGCTCCCAAACATCGAGCCTTTTTTTTAAATCCAGCCTTCTGCAAATGGTTCAAAACGGTTTTATGATCGATATTCAGCTCTTGGGCGATGCTACGACTGCTAACATGACGGTTTATCTCGATATTTTCCATGATTTTATCGACATTTTCGACGACAGGCCTGGTAGAGCGTGGTGCACCATTCACCTCCACTACACCAGAACGAAATCGCTCGAACGACTGTTGTGCAGCACGAACCGAAAGAGTATCTGCTTCGTATACATCGCAATTTTTTTTGGTCGTTTTCGACGCATTTTTCCCTCTCAGGTAGTAAAAATGGCGAATTTCTTCCTTTTAGACTTCCTTACTCGACGCACGATAGTTCACGACTGAACCGACCAAGCGCATTACTGTATAAGAAGCGTTTGTATTATACACTCACACCTTTACAATGCCGTATCGTATAATCCGATTTGACCAATAATGAACGAGGTATACTCAGTTGAAAAAAAAGGCGCGGAATACGAAATGACTTTTTCCTCAACCTGATATTTCAATATTATGAGTTTCTCCAGTGGACAATGTTATATAGTTTTAAGTCGAGTTGCATGGTTTTTGGTTAACACATCGAGGGTATTACAGAGAACTTGTAACTTTAAACTCATCAAAGCCCTTTTTCAAAGAAAGTTGACGGACAGCGAAGTCACCTGTTCATAGGACCGAGAATCTTAAACGGCTTGCCGCAGAAACTCAGGGAATAAAAAATAAAAATATGGATTATGGGCCTTTCGGAGCAATATAAAAATATCGCTCTTTTTTTATTATGAAAAATAATAAGGGTCTATGAAATACTGTAGAGTAAAAAAGTTTTATTTTGTACTTTTGTACTTAATAGCATAAAACATATCTTTAAATTCCGTGAAAACGGTTCATTGCATTGGCGCCCCTAACGCGATTTGGTGAAATTAAAAAATATTTCAATATTTTTTTTTGTTTTGTTGTTTTAATACATATTTTAATAATCTTTACGTCACAACTGTCAAGGCCAAACATGTCACGTTTTGTAAAGACATCTTTTTTTTAACAATTTTATTTTAAAATTTATGTATGAAAACATTTTTCCACAATATCAAGATTGGTTTTGAAAATACAATTAATTTTTCTTAATCTATTTTATATGTTTTAATCGGTATTCGTAGTATGTGATATTTCCCTATTAGTTGAAAACTTCATTTATAATATAGTGTGTTAAATGTCCACTGACTTGATTGAAAAAAAAGAGTAATATATGCGACGTTACAGGGCTACCTAGTGAGGCAGGTAATTAGGAAACCAAATGATTTGTATAAATAAAATTAATAAATAAAATAAAAATGCTATACCCGAGTCTCGAAAATATTTTAATACGTGCAATTCGGTGCCTGAGCGCAGCGGTATACGACCTCAAGTCGTCGCTCCATCTGCGTCTCACGGTCCCCCACTATGGGCGACTTCTCCGAGTGACGGGTTCGACTCCCGGCTCCGGCCGCACTGCCGCAGTTCGCGCGACAATATCACGTCGGTGTGTCGCGTCGCGTTGCATTTGTATGTGTCGGACACAACGGAAACGAAAATAAGCGTAAAGAAATTTCATCTAATTAATTAAAAGTGCAGTAAAAGTTTGTGTTTTGTTAAGTTCCATAATAATTGGTGTTGTGTTGTGATTTGCGCGTGTACTTTTTAAAAAATCTGCGTTTATTATTATCGAGTTGTTATTTTCAACGCTGTTAATTTCGAAAAAAAATTGTATCAGACATTACACTATCACAATTTAAATTAAATATATCGTCGGGTTTCTGGCACAAGTTGGTAACTAAACATTTCAGAAAATTGAGATGTCTTCATAAATGGCATAAAATAACCTTTATTTCAAAAGCAAATAAAAATATTTCGTATTTTAAAAATACAAAAAATGACATTTTATAATATTCAGCTAGCAAATTTGGAATATCCAGTTACCGGTTTCATCGCTTTTGCGACATCTTCGAGACTGATATCTTTACTAAGGATTAAACGAAAGTAAATTAAACAAAATTATTTTTATCTTAAGGATCTATAACAACATTTTTTCGGGTAATTAATGAGTTTATATTATGCTATTTTAATGCGTTTAAGTATTGTATATATATTATTTTTAGTGTGTTCATATAGTTTTGAATTATCTATCCTTACCTCTGTTTTGTATAAATACATTGAACTCCTTAATAAAGATACCAGTCTCGAAGATGTCGCGAAAGCAATGACACCGGTCACTGGAAATTTCAAATTTGTGGATTAAATATCACTCGTCTTTTATATCTATAATAAATTTCAATGAACTTCCATCAATAATTTTCACTTACAAACCTAAACGTTTCAGCTAGCAGTTTTATTTTTATAGTTGATTTGGGATGAGCTTTTGACTTGTAAAAATGCCATGTCTCACAACTATTAAAATGAAGTTGTAGTATCAACTTGTACCAAAAATTCAACGATAAATTCATATTACGTGTTAATTATGATCCGGGTTGTAGTCCCGTGGTAGTATTGTCGATGGACGGACCAAAGGTCCGAGGTTCGAATCCCACCCTACCACGACTCGATATTTCCATTTTTCCACCACAAATTATTTACGACTTTTAGGAAAGGGTCTGAAAATTTTTAAATCTTAGTAAATAAAAAGAACTCAAGTACTTCTCTTGTATTTTTTTCAATTTTTTATTACTGAATTATATTTCCTTATTTTTGGGCACTTACCTGAGTTTAATCAAGGAAATTAAACGAGACTCATATATTCTTCATTTACGATGTTGAAAGTTGACGAATGTTGTTGATGGATGCATAAAACGAGCTGGACTAAGAAAAACGTGGTATGACCAAATTCAGCAAATAGGTTCTTAAAGATGGGCATGCTAAAAAATGCGGAATAATCGGCGTAAGAATAGGTCTCTTTAAGATAGTGTTGTGGCGTTTTATTTTCTGTCTACCCCTGCAGGGATTTGGCGCGATAGTTCGCTTGTTTGTTTATTATGAAACTATGGAAAAATGTCAAGTTATTTATTTGAGGAAAATAACAAATATTTTTTTATCGAAAACTTGCAGAAGAGTCATTCGAAAAAAATTAAATAACAATATTTAAAAAATAAATCTAATGTAATATTATTACTTTATTTATATTTTGTTGTTCATAGCTCCCCCTCACGAAAGGACTATTTCGTCGGAATACTGATAAAACTCTCTAAATCCATTTTTACCTATACCAAGAAAAATGATTTTTTTAATATATTTTTTTGGACTCAACAAGTCTTTTCCGGTCTTCCTTTTTCATATTTTTGATGTGATAACATGATGCATACTCATGAAATCATCTTATTTAAAAAAATAATAATTCATTATCGTGTCTTTCAAAACGTCGATTTAATGCTGATTTAATTTACATCTTTGAAATACTCCATGGTTTAGATGTCCCAACCATTCTTCAACAATTACCTCTTAATGTACCTTCACGTAGACTCAGAAAGAAGGAAATTCTGTTCCTCGGTCATCATAAGACTTACTATGGTTTCTAGGCACCTATTCCCAGAATAATCAGATTTGTTAACGAAAATGAGAATATGAATGATTTTGATTGTAAATAAAATAAATTTACTAATTAACAAATAAAATATTAATAAATATTAGTATATAACCACTTACTGAATTTTCTATGTCTACCGGTTTCGAGACATACCCGTCGGTCGCTTCGTCAGAATACCAATTAAACCAACACGCAAAACCCACTATTTATTTTTGTGTATATATATTGTTTATTAGTTAAGGTATAACTAGGCGTTCAAATTTTACTTGTACAACTATCTGAAAAAAATACATTACACGCTAATAAAATAAAATAAATAAAACAACTTTGTTTTCAGCTACTATTTTTTTATTATATTTTTCCACCGACCGGTTTCAAAGCAAACAAGCTTCTTCGTGAAGGTTTTTGTCACTAATGAATTCTTTCCTATTTTTTTTTTATCCTGTTAACTAAATACTACGCGTGGAGCCAATAAACCGAGTCTTTTTTTTCCTTACAAGGTTGGTAATTTGATATGCGACACTGACTACTGACAGTTCGAACCCCTAAAGCCCGTAAATCTATTAACACAAATAAATAAATAAATTGTTTCAAAAGATGAGATTTCGAAAAAATATGTGTTAAATGGAATAAAAATGTTTTTGAAGGAGTAATTTTTGTGGGTTTATGTAACTTTGAAACTAAACCTAAAGATTTTTTTTATCAGTTGATAAAGCTCAAAAACTGTCATAATCGCATTTTTAACTTGTTTTATCAAATTTTGTCATTTAGAGTGTTTTATCAGTATATCCACGATTAATTGCCGTACCTACCTAGCGTACATTATGTTACTTATATTAAACGTAGTTTTTGAAATAAATATTAGTATTTTTTGACTGATTGCAATTTTTAATGGTGACCAATCGGAATTCCGGTTTCGGCCAGTTTCGACTTATAAAACGAGTTTTGGCCACGGTTTCGGTTTTGGAAAAAAATTGTCTGAAACTTAGGCTCCGCCGAAACTCGCGGTCGGGATGTGTCAGATTACGTTCGGCTTTATCGAATGCATCTTAAGGGTCGTGACTCTTAAGTTCTCGTGAGTTCTATCTAAGATCCTTCGTATTTATATTTTGGTAATTCCTTTATAGTTAATAAGTTAAAGTTCCTATAACGTTCATTGATGAACTGTACACATAAGTTATTTGTATAAAATAACGACGAACATAACGATGAAATTTATACCCTTCATTTCTTGTAAGGTTCAGCAATAAAATCTTCCAATTTTCGGGCGTTTTGAAGGGACTTTTAAAATAAATATTTTGTCTTAAAACAGTACAGACATATTACACCAATGTCCTTATATTCACTCACGTCTAATTATCATCAAAATATATACTAATTATTAACATTTCTAAACAATATATCTACACTTGAAAGCCACCACGAAAAATATTGCAGGGATCAAAACATTTGAAACAAATTCACCATAATATTGCAAAAAAAGCTCCACTAATAATACTGAGAAAAAAAAACAGATACTCAATGCTTCTTCTTGAGGTGCCTTGTCAGATCCCCCGACGTTGGCGATCACTACAGCGAAAGCATCTCGGTCCTGCGCTACTCCGCAGCCAGGACAACTGCTTATTGTATGTATTTGCCATAGTAATTCCTGGGAAAAGATGACCAGAGTGGTTTCCCGTTGCCTTCTCTGGTGGATTTTTCTGTCGGGGTTACCTTCCCTTAGCTGGTTGGTTCTGGTTTGCAGGCGCCAGAAACTCGCATTTCATCCACACGATGTTAAATTGCTTATTTAAAGTACTTACTTATTGTAAACAAAGAAAATCCCTTAAATGCAATGATTTCCGTTCAAAAAATCATTTAATCATTATTTTTGAAAACCCACAAAAAAAACTTATTGAAAGCCAACCCGAATATAATTGCTTTTTAAGAGCCAACTTATCTGCCACATAGATGTTTTTTTTAACTTACATTTAATTGTTTTTTTTTTGTTCTCTTATTTCTAATGGCATTTCCTTATTGTATAACTGTACAGCTCGGTGCATCAACGAGTTCTGTGTCTTTGTCATCTTACGAAATGGCAGCCTTACTTAATTTTTATTTATAGACAACTCTTTTGAGGAATAACCAGTAATCATATGACAAATCGATTTTGGTTTCAGCTGAAAATCTTGTTTCAGTCGGACACTAATTCCTATTGAAGAAATCCTCAAAGGTAGATAAATATTCTAAGGAGAAAGTATCGGCTTGTGTTGTAAAAACTATGACTTGTGACGATAATCTGCAGACGACGCCGATAAATCTTGTCGGCAGATAGAAAGTAGTTAGGAAAAGCGATTACCTTAAACTTGCCCAGTATCATACTATCGCCATCGGCTGTTTTACTTGTTCCAGTTCCTACCCCCGCCATAATACGAGTATGTGCAACTCCAGTATGGATGTTCTTAGAAATCTCGCTCTTGTATCTTGTAAGGTTTCCCTCAATATGAATTCGCTCTACCGTCCAACGTACGAGTAGTTAGGATACTAGATTTTACGATTTATTTATTTCATCGTGTTATACAAAAAAAAATACTTAGCTTATTAAGTTGATTGATACAATAGTACATGGGCATTATCAATAAAAGACATAACCCCCACAATACATCGCATAAAAATAATATAATCACTAGATCCTCAACACATAAACAACTTAAACAAATACAAACTAATACCACTTTCGGACAAAGGGATTTTGAGTATTATTCAATTAAGATCTATAACCTACTTCCACTATCTATTAAAGCAATTAGTAATGAGAAAATGTTTAAAAAGGCTATAAAAAAATGGATAGTGGAGCTAGCTAGGTAGAAGTAAAATGGATTGTCTCATTCGCCCATACCAATGCTGAATCAACTGCTCCACAACTGTATAGCTTATGTTAGGTTTTTGTTGTTTTCATTGTGTGTTTTGTAATATAAATAATATAGATGTACATAAATACCTTGTTTTTAAAACTGTCTGAATATTTGTTAATTATGTTTGTTTTTTGAGTTAGTCTTCTTTGTTTATTCTCAAATGTAATTTTTAAAAACTAAATTGTTAAGTGTCCTCGGCACGGGAAACCCCAGTGAGGTCACATTATTTTTATTATTAATTATAGTTTGTAAGCGAAAAATATGAATAAATAAATAAAATAAATATGAAAAGCGAATCAGGCGAGATTGTAAACCTGAGTCAAGTATAATTGATAAGATTAAGGAAGGGTCTCTGAGATGGTTTGGTCCCGTAGAACGAATGGACGACGAATGAATGGAAAAACAAGTATATATGGCGAAAATGAACGGTAACGTGAGACGAGGACGACCGAGGAATACGTGGCATGATCAGATAATATAGTATGAATGTGGAAGAAGCTAGGAATGTATGCCAAGATAGACGTGTGTGGCGGTCCATTCTCTCTGCCTACCCCTACGGGGAAATGACGTGATGATAGTAGTAGTAGTAGAAATTTATATTAAATTTGTTGCAACACAGAGGAAAAACATTTTGGAGAAGGCAATATGGAGGACTAGGCATTTACAGGGCTTATGACTTGTCATTGGCTGGGTTAAGTGGGCACTTACACTCTGTGCAACATTCACAATTCTGCCTATGCTTAAATGATTATGATTTACCAAAATATTTTAATTTTAGGGGCCATTTTCAACGAGATGTAAATAATTCACTATTAGAAAAATGGGAATCAAGTTGTGGTAGAATGGGGTTTGAATCTCGGACATCTGATCCGTGAGTCCTCGGGAACACAACCCGGTCCGCTTTTGGATAACGATTCTGACGCTCACTCATTTTTGACGATTTTGTGGCTTGACACAATTTTGCATCACACATCCATTTATGATTTGTTGCGCTCGCCCGCCCGTCAATGTCGCGTATGTCAAAACTTTCGCAGTTCGTCTGACGTTTGTCACCTAATCGATATTAAAATGAAATAAATCTTGTCGGGTTTGTGTTGTCTGTCTGCTAGACGCTAACGGCTCATTAGCGCGAGTCATTACCACCTGGCCGTGTGCGCTGCAGTCGAAACAGAGGTGACAGGTGGGGTCAGGGCCGTCGCAAGGTTTAAGTACGATGATTTCAGTGGCTCAGTTCCATAAAGGGGTAACTAAAAATAATGAAGTTTTAAATATGTTATTCATTATATTTTAAAAACACCCATTTCCAATTGAACGTAGTTATGCAGAAAGCAGCCAGTCCATAATTTTGAAAAAGTGAGATATCGCTGTTATCGGGTGCAGTAGGGTCTATTCCGTGTTCTGCTAAAAACAGCCAGGCAGCTTTTATACAAAAAACTGAAATAATCACCTTTTAAAAATAGTGGAGTATATATAATGGAGTTCTGGTACCAACCCTAATGTATGGAAGCGAAGCATGGAGTTGGAAAAAAAGGGACGAAAGTAGACTGAATGCTGTTGAAATGCGATCCCTCAGGCGAATGTGCGGAAAAACAATGTATGATAGGTGTCCTAATGTCGAAATTAGAGCAGAATGCAAGGCTGAGTTAAGCATTATCGACAAAATTAAGAAAGGTCTTTTGCGATGGTTCGGTCATGTGGAGCGAATGAATGATGAAAGAACGGCTAAAAAGATTTATGATGCGAATGTGTCTGGTTGTAGAAGTCGAGGAAGGCCGAGAAAGACATGGCATGATCAAGTACAACAAATTCTTGAAAGTGGTCATGTGAAAAGTCGGAATAATCGACGTGCGTGCATGAGAAGATGTATGAATGTGAAGGAAGCAAAGGAAGTGTGCCAGGACAGAGTGGTGTGGCGTTCTATCCTCTCTGCCTACCCCTCCGGGGAAATGGCGTGATGGTTAGTTAGTTAGTAAAAATAGTGTTGATCACAAAAACGGCATTTCTCAATTTGCAGTACACTCACAGCACTACAGTTGACAGTTTACAGTTTTTTTTTTACACCACAACAGGCCAGGAGGCTCAATTCCAGTGGTGAATTTCATCACAGAACACCCAGGCTTGAGAAAAATCACGTTTAGTTTTTGTGTTCGCTCCTAGAATCGAACCCGAAACCTTCCGTGTGAGTCAAGCGTCTTGACCACTACACCACGAAGGCCGCCTAGAGGCCGCCACTAGAAAAATTCAGTATACAGGGTGTTCTTTAAACCCTGTCATATCCGAAACCGCGATGATTAGTATGGGCATGAAGACATATTGGCATATTAAAAAAAATATTTAGAACGCAGAAATTTTTTAAAGATAAAGTATTGAAAAAAACAAATGATTGCTTACTTCTGCAGGGGGGAAGCGAGGGGGGCGTGGCCATGTGGTTGACGGCGTATCAGACTCCCCCCTCCCTTCCACTCGCTTCTCCCTTGCAGAAGTAAGCAACCATTTTTTTTAAATATTTTATTTTTGTAAATTTTATTCGTTCTAAAAATTTATTTTAATGTGTCAATATGTCTTCTTGCTCATACTGATCATCGTGATTTCGGATATGACTGGGTTTAAATAACATCCTGTAGATGCTGATTGGAAGATTAATACCCCCCAAAAGTGGTAAATACCTATCGGTGTAATTTAATGTTATAAATTCATTAATTTCAAAATACCCGTTATAAAAAAACACGTTTTTTTACAGAATGTCATCCCATACTGATCATCTAAAGGGCCCTGTAGATACCTAGACTTCTATATTACCTTCTCTAAAATGTTCTTCATCCCCGTTGTAATATGTTAATATTGATCCAGGGAGTCGAATCCAGTCCTTGCCTACAAAACTTTGGACAAACTTGAAATATTGTTGATAAATTCACCTGGTCCGTGAAAAAGCCTAGATTGTTGGTGAAAAAAATAATTGGTTGAATCTCACCCGCATAAATAAAGGTTTCGGCTCTTAACCTTACAAAAATCAACAGATAAAAGAATTAAAGGAATATAGATGTTCAAAAATAGGCAGAATGGTGAATGTGACGCAGTGTGCAAAAACGCCCCTGAAACCAGCCAGTGTCAGGTCATAAGCCCTGTAGATGCCCAGACTTCTATATTACCTCCTCTAAAATGTTCTTCATCCCTGTTGCAATATGTTAATATTAACAGCTCTAGTCTACAAAAATTTGGACTAACTCAAAATGTTGTTGATAAAATGGTAAAGGTTATAACGTCATTCGAAAAAAAAATTCTGCTCTACAAGATATTGTGTTTTTTTATTTTACGTATTTGTTTTACCTTTTGTTCTCTTTTCTGAATTTGAAAAAAAAAGCGGTAAATGTAAATATATGTACGGAAAAAAAACACTTAATACAATTATATTTCCTTCGTGTAATATTTTCATTGCCTTTATTCCTACGTGGAATTTAAATTAAGCAAACAACGCGTAAAATATTTTGAAAATTATGTTATTTTATTTAATTATGTTAAATTATGAAAATTAAATATATATTACACTATCGTTATTAATATTGTTCCATTTTTACAAAACTCGGCTCTTAAATAAGTTAACAGGTCAGCTAGAATTGATAAGGAAGAGGTACCCGAACTATTTAAAAAGCAAGGGTGCCTGTCTGTAATTGTTACTAAATATCGATTTGATAGTAACCACCAGAAAAGTTATTACATACACATAATACAAGGCTAGCAACGTGAAAGCTTGTCAGTACCGAGGTTTGTAAACAAGTATGGCCAAAGAACACCTCATTATACAATGACTAAAATTTTCAATAAGATTCCTAAGCTGATCTTAAAAGAAAATGTTGACCAAACTTTTAAGAAAAAAAATATTAAATGGCTTATATGTAACAAGGCTTTATATTGATTATTATTTTATGTAAACAGTCATCTATTTAAAAAAAAAATCAAAATAAACCAGCTGACAAGCCGGTTTTGCGGTTTGGTGGGTTTCATTATTTTTCCTTTTTTTTTATTTTTAAATTTATTTATAAACCCTTACGGATCATTACATTCATTTTACATAAAATAATATGTACATTTTTCATTCATACTCTGTTGTTCAAAATAATATTTTTTACGTCTTTTGAAAAGTTTGTCTGAGTCTTTTGTTTAGTTTTGTCTGGTAGTTTATTGTATATTTTCAGTCCCTGGTTCATTAGTCTTGATTGTCCTTGTCTTGTTTTAGAAACATTTTATGTTTTCTGTTCATGTTTACCTTCTTAAATAAATTTAAAAAAAAATTAAATGGCTTATATGTAAGAGGGCTTTATATTGATTATTATTTTATGTTAACAGTCATCTATTTAATTTTTTTTTTAAAAGAAACCCGCTCTCAAGCCGGTTTCGCGGTTTGGTGGGTTTCATTATTTTTCCTTTTTTTATTTTATTTTAAAATTTCTTTATAAACCCTTACGGATACATTCATTTTACATAGAATAATATATACATTTTACATTCATACTCTGTTGTTCAAAATAATATTTTTTACGTCTTTTGAAAAGTTTGTCCGAGTCTTTTGTTTAGTTTTGTCTGGTAGTTTATTGTATATTTTCAGTCCCTGGTTCATTAGTCTTGATTGTCCTTGTCTTGTTTTAGAAATATTTTATGTTTTCTGTTCATGTTTACCTTCTTAAATAAATAAATACGTTTAGGTAAAATATGGTGTTGATTCGTTGATTTACTTAAGTAACGAGTGCCATGTGTTAGTTCGTGAAGAGTGCTTACCCCTGAAGTTACTAAGTGTGATTAGTTTTGAAGTCCAACGTAAAGTGCTGTAACTAATTATAATAATGAGAATTTACTTCCAAGAACACAAACTGGTAAGTCCTAACTTTATTTACTTTCGATTACGGTCTTAACTTCTTATAGGTCAAATAGGAGGTCATGTTCTAAGAACTGCGGTAAAATATAACGACTCGCTGATTACCTCGTAAGCCGCTAATACAAACATTTTTTTCTTTAATCAGTTTTTTATTTTTTTTAAATTAATTTTTTTATTAACATGAACAAGATATAATTATTATATAAATAAAAGACGAGTGATACTTGAATCCACTAATTTAGACTCCAGTGACCAGTTTCATCGCTTTCGCGACATCTTCGAAACTGGTATCTTTATTAAGGAGTTCAAAGTATTTATACAAAACAGAGGTAAGGATAGTTCATGTTATAGCTTAATTTTAAGATGTTTTTTTCTTAAGTGTATTTTGTAATTATATTGCTAAATAAATTAATATATGTATGGAAAATAAACAAATTAAAAAATATATATATATTTTATAAATTAAATTGTATCTATGTTTTATTCAATTCAATTCAATTAATTTATTTTAAATATAACATATACATTACAAAAATATATTCAATACGTACATATTATAAAAAAGAAAAAAAAATACACGAAAGAGACTCATGTCAAAGTAGTCGAAGAATCCTGCTCCGAAAACCCCTTCGGATACATGGAACAGATCAATATCCAGAGCGATGTTGTTCAGCATAGCGGTAGCCCTTCCAACAGGCATAACCATAGGCAGGTTGGTCCTGAATATCGGAATATAAAACAATCTATGCTGCCGCTGTCTTAGGTAATTATCAGGAACATACAAACCAATGCTCATCATAATTTCAGAATTATCGATCATACCGCGCAACAATCGATAAAAATGTGTAGTCAAATACACATTCCTTCTAGTTTCTTAACTGTTGTAGCCAAGCATACCCTGGAGAAACTCGGTCGGGTAGAGCCAAGGATAATACCCGCACTCTCTCATGTAGAGATATCTCAGAAACTTCTTTTGGATTTTCTCTATCATAAGAGAGTACTTCAGTTCATGTGGCCCCCAAATCATCTAGCCACTCTCGAGTCTACTTCGCACCAAGGAGTTGTAAAGAGTTCTCAGTACGCGGGTATTTTCGAAAACCCCGGCAGAACGCAGAACAAATCCTAACATCTTCAATGCATTACCACTGATTGTCTCTATGTGTTCATGAAATGTCAGAGTGCTTACAAATCTAACGCCCAGATCCTTAACATTCGATGTTCGTATCAGATTCTGGTCATTCATTTTGTAGCGAAAAAAATAGTTTTTTGGGCATATTTTCAATTTCTATTTTCAATGCAGATGACTTAATTTGACTTAATAAATAAAATTGAAGATAGCTGTTAAATTCCCATTGTAATACGGGCCCAGGTAGGTACAGGTGAACTGCGCTATTGTGTCATCGTGACGTCACTCTCTACTGTTCTGTAACCGGTGCAATAGTTGGGTGGCGATGGCGTTCCCACAGGCTGTTACGTCACAATCAAAAGTTGTTGAGAAGTAGAACACTTTCTCGTCTTATTCACATACATGCCGGTAGGATCGTTATCTCGTTATTATTACAACGGCCTACTTCCCTATGCATTTCTAGAACATGCTGCTTCTAACCCTTATTTGCATCTGATGATTCGTTGGTAGACCAATAATCATTGTAACGCATTAATATACGAGTAAGTATATTCTAGATGCGGCACTGAGTACCCGAGTTGTGTTCCATTCAACGATTCAACATAGGCCAACATAGGTCCGAAGAAGAGATGCAAGGCGGTAAAACTACCCCGGTATTTTATGGGAATTTTACCAGATTTTGGTTAAATACGGTATTTTTCGGTATTTTTCGGTATTTTTCGGTATTTTACGGTAATTTTCGGTAAAATGCAATTGACAAATATATTTATTTATTTGACACTTTATAAACATGTACAATATATATACATACATATAAGGGCGAGCATATTGCCTTAAGGCAATTTCTTATTAACTACCTAAACCGTTCCGTTTGAGAAATTTATAAATACATGGACATATTGAATCTTGCAATTTTATACAAAAATTAAAAACAAAGATTAAAAAAATTAACACTATACTATGAAGAGAAGAGAGGGGATGGGAAAGAAAGAAGAAGGGTAAAGGAACAATTTAAATATTTAGATAGTGACATTTCAATCTTGACTTAAATGTAAATAAAGAAGGGGCGTCTCTTACATTAGTAGGTAGATTATTCCACAATCGAGCGGCTACTACTGTGAAAGAGGAGGCAAGAAAATTAGAGCGATGACAGGGTATTAAAAGGGTTCTCTCGTTACTAGAACGAAGAGATAGTCCGTGTTGTGAAAGAGGTTGGATGAGCTCTCTCAGATAAACAGGTGAAGTGGGATTATTTAAAATATTGTGAAGAAGTGATAGAATGTGAATGTTTCTTCTATGCCTGATACTGAGCCAGTGTAGTTGCTCGCGATACTCGGTTAGGTGGTAGGTGTTACAAATACTTCAAACAGTGTACATCGTAATATAAAAATAATTTTATATTACATAATGCTACTTTAGGTTTGCTTGCTTTACAAGGCATCAGGTTCTCGACGTCCTGTACGTCCGCTGCTAATTAAGTTGGCAGCTCATGTCACAACTACGAGATGCGAACCTGACTGTGAGGGTTCACATGAGCTGGTAGCCGACTGAAATGCTCGGAGAATCTTTGTGAACACCATATGCTCCAACTAGGTAGCGGACATGGAATGGTGACGATGATGATGACTTTAGGTCGGTCAACTATCAAATAATAAGTAAAAAGTTAGTGCAAATACTGCTTTGCCGCTATTTTGATAAACTGTATTTGATGTTCAAACGTGTATCTTAGAAAGTATTGGTCCAAAGAAACAAAAAAGTATTACGATTTTTAAGTAAATTTTATTTTCTCAGACTTTCGTAAAAAAAATTCTTTATAATCTACAGGGACGTAATTATACACAAAACAGCTGATTTTAAGCACCAATTTTTCAAAATCGTGGCATGAGCGGTGGTCATGTCCATCGATGTCCATCGATCCAGTTAAGCTTCAATGACCTTGAACGTCCCATACTTTTATGAATCTCGACAACCATCCGGTGGATCTAAACCTGGTTTTTACTGTCATGCAATGTGTCTTAAAACAAAGCTACTCGTATTTGTTATATCTTCGAAAAATTAAAAATTATATCACATGCTTAGTAATAATTGCTGTTTAAGTTGATTTTTACAAAACCTCAGAAAAAATAGTAATTTATTATTACATCACTTATATATTATGTACTTATATGTAGGTACAAAAGAATGAACATTTGTTGAAGATTATCTATAAAATTTGTCTTAAAAATATTGCCGGTGGCAACATACGGACTAGAAACCATGTCTGTAACACAAAAAAATAGCCAGAAATTAAAATGCACGTAACGATTAATGGAAAGACTAATGCTCGGTGTATGTCTAAGAGACAGAGTAATAAATGAAGAAATAAGGCGCCGAACCGGAGTCGTGGATATCATGGACCGTGCAGCGAAATTGAAATGGCAGTAGGCAGGTCACTTGGCGAGGCAAAATGATGGCAGGTGGACACGCAGAATAATACAGTGGAGACCATGGGCAAACACAAGAATTGTTGGAAGGCCACAGAAAAGATGGGTCGACGACATTGCCCCTAATGCCGGTAAAACGTGGGCGACGAAAGCGGGTGAAGGAAGGAATGGAAATGTTTGGAAGAGGCCGCCATCCAGCAGTGGAGAGAATAAGGCTGAAGAAGATAAATCCATAATCAAATCGTATTAACGTCAATGTATCAAAGTGTTTGCTTATTTCTTTTTCGCGAGGTCGACATCCCATCCCATATCATTATATATTAGAAAACCAACCTGTTCAGGGAGTTGATACCGTACGCGATCTGGGTGTTATTCTTGATAGCAAACTTACATTTGAGAATCACTTCGATGACATACTGACCCGTGCACATAGAAACCTTGGTTTTGTACTTCGTACATGTCAGGTATTTAAAGATATCGCGTGTATTAAAATGGTCTACTTTGCTCATGTTCGCAGTTCGCTCGAGTATGCATCTTCTGTTTGGTCTCCACAATATGTCACACATAAAGAAAAGTTCGAGAAAATTCAATGGACATTTCTTAGACATCTTAACTGGAGATGCAGGTATACCGATCTCAATTATATGTCTTCCTGCAAAAAACACCACTTGCTTACTTTAGAAGATCGCCGTCTACTGTTGGACATGGGGGTGCTTCATGACATACTTAGTGGACGCCTTGATAGTCCGGCTCTTTTGTCGGAGTTATCATTAAACCTCCCCGGCTACCGCACCCGTCACACGTCGAGCTCTCTATTTCATCTGCCAGCAGTTCGTACGAACTATGCCCAGAACTCTCCACTTATACGTTTTGTTAGTGAATATAATTTGAACTTTCCCCTTATTGATCCATTTGATTGTAAAAAAAATAAACATTTAAAATGCGCGTCTTAAAACATACTTTTTTGTCTTATACTTAGTTTCAATAATAAAGTCTTATTTTATCTTATTTTATTTTATTATACTTTATCTCTAATTCTTAATATTTTAAATATATTTATATTTTCGACACTTGACACTTGTGCAATATTTACACACATGTCCACCCTCATTCCAATATAACACCCACCCTCTCACTCATTTACACTCACACAAACACACTAGTATGTATTGTACGTGTATTTTTTTTTATTTTTATTTATTTCTTAAGTTAGCTTATATTAAAACTAATATAAAATATTATGTACATTTACATCATCTATATATATTTACATTTACTTACAGTAACTTATACATTTATTTTTAAATTCTTTCAGACACTTTTCATTCTTCATACATTCAGGCATCTCATCATACATTTTTAAACCCTTATACATCAAACAATTCTGCGACTCAGATCTTTTCAATAATGGTAGTCTTGTTTTATCCTTTTGTCTAGTACCATATTCATGACAATTTTTGTTTAAGACATATAATTTAATGTATTTCTGTGGATATCTGTCATTGGTTTTATTCCCTGTATATTTTATTTGTTGTATTTTGTTACATGTATTACTGTTGATATCCCCAATAAATAAAATAAATAAAAATAAAATAAATCACTACTTGTCACTGAAATACACATAGAAAACCTTATGTACAGGTGGTAAATTATAACCCACTGTTTTTTAACACAATGCATGTGCTTAATTTTTATGTGTGCTTTTATTACAAAATGTAAAAAAATAAACAGTACATTTTTTTATTTTTTTTATTTATTTATTTAGTTCTATGTAACATAGTCTTATATATATTTACAACACAATATTTACATCTATACTTATTCTAACATTATTTATCACTATTATACACTTAATATCCTAATTTATAGTATTAACTATTTCATATGTACATTTTCATTAATTATATTCACTATTTACACTACATACCACCTAATATTTTTCACATATATACTTTTTACATTTAATTTTAAATATATTTACATTAATTTCATTTTTTATGCTTTCTGGCATTTCTTCAAATAGTTGTATTCCCTTGTACATAAGGCAGTTCTGGGACATTGCTTTTGATTTCTTTTCCAGTCTTATATTTTTAGATCCTCTTGTTGCATAGTTATGCAAGAACTCATTATTTTTTAATAACTATTCCTTTAAAAATTTTGTTTATTTCATTGGCAACATTGAATTTGATTCTTTGATCAATTGTCATGATATCTAGAAGTTGAATCATTTTCTTAACATTTGTTCGTCTCCCACATCTTAATATTATCCTCATCGCTTTGTTTTGTATTATTTGGAGTCTCTTTAGATCTCCTTCATTACTTAAATATAAAATACTGGAGCAATAATCAATGTGGGGAACGATAATACTTTTAAATATCAGCAGAGAGGTTTTAATGTCTAATTTATTCCTTATCCTTCCTAACAGGGATACCTTCTTTGCGATTTTCTTACTCGTATAGTCTGCATTTACGTATTGAAATGAAAATATAATTTATTACCTTATTACAAAATATGTAAAATGAATAAAATATCCCGAGTTGGTGTTTATTAGACAGGCGCGGCCGGTCATTGGCAGTGCGGGTACCAACATAACTCATTCCCTACATAATTAACCGAGGGCATTGTTTGTTGAACTGTAACGCTAATGCACCGGATAAAATATGACTATTTTCCTCGTTACTTGTTACTTCAAAAGGTGTGGAGACTTCCAATATTGATTCAAGTGACCGGTGACCGGCCTCTGTGGCTTGAACTTTTCCTGGGCCTCCATTATGAACGCTATCTTCATCTGCATAGATACAGACGGTATACTTAACTTCTGCACTATCTGTATCTTCCTCGGTATGTTCTACCCACTTGTCATCTCGACATCATACGATCGAAATCAACCAATGAATGACCCCGAAGATTTTGTCCGCGCTCCTTACTTAATCAACATTTAAAGTAGTTCTCATTTATATTTTAAATAGGCTTCTTTGGTATAAAGTTCCCACTTCAAAGCGATTATAAACTCCAATAAATTACAATTCAAGCAAAAAATGCTCGCTTAACAATGTTTTTCAAAAGACTTTTGACAATTGCCGAGACGACATGCTTAACGATTGTCTGTATTTATCTTCCGAGCGACTACAAAGCCGGTTCTTATCCACTTGTCGATATGTTTTTTCACGAAGACAAGTGTTTTGCAATTGTATTTTTTTTTTCATACTTACAATTTTTCTTTCGAAATGTTGCCATTACACCTTTGGGGTGCGAATTATGCCGTCTCAGAAATCACGTGGTACCCCGCATGCGCTTCAATTACACCGAGATTTCAAACTTCACCGCTAGTGGCTCTGTACTAACAGTCAAAATTTTATCTCACCTCAATCAATGACATTTTAAAGATGACTTATTTCTCTTTTGTATTTTAAATAGGCCTTTATGAAACAAAGCGCCAACCTCAAAACGACCAAAATTTTAAATAAATCGTAATTAAAAAGAAAATGCTCGGTGGAACAAAGTTTTTGTCACTTTTAATTCGTAGATAAACGTATCGAGGGGTTCTTGACCCGTCGGTATAAACCGATGTACTTACATCGAAACTTGATGGTAAGGGATTGGTAGTGTATCTTAGTAGTCGTTCGGAAGACTTTTATTTTCAACTATGATGTCATACTGAAGCTATGTCATTTTAGTGCGTAGATATGTGTACCGTGATGTACGCTTCCCCTTGTTTCATATCGATGTACATACCCAAAACTAGAAGGCGGGGATCGGTAGTGTATCTTCGTCATCGCTAGAGATTTTTTTTTATCTTCAACTATACCGTCAAGGTGAAGGTATGACGTCTTTATCTTCCTATTATAATCGAGGCCCTGGGGACGTATTCTGATGGGAAGTTAAAATTTATCTTCAATTTCATCTATTTACATGTTTACACACTTTCATACATAAAAATCAATATTAGTTTATACCGTCTCAGTGTATACCGATGAAGATAGCCGTTCATAATCGCAGCCCTGGGTATGTATTCTGATGGGAAGTTAAAATTTATAGTCAATTTTATCTACAAAATAAAATTAAGTTTTCTGTATAAAAAATATGTTTACTTTTTTTTCTAAACATGTTCAATTACCGGTTACCGACGAATATACTTCGAATTTTAATACAAATATACACACTTTCGTACATAAATATCGATGTTAGTTTATACGGTTTCTAAATATACCGATAAAGATAGCGTTCATAATCGCGGCCCTGTCTTTAACCCACAGAGCGCAGACTGGAAACTCATTTTAGATATAGAAAAAATATAATGCAAAGATGTATTATATTATTGCCTATTACTGCAAAATGATTTTTTCTGGGTTATCATGGCGCTGTATCGTTCACGCTTTTCCGACCTTTCAGATCGCATTACAGGGTCTATATATAAGGGTTGATTTTATTTCCGTTTCTACTGTGCTGCAGAACAGCGTTTATTTGCAATTTTTAGAAACTTATTATAATTTGTTACCTACTAAGTCTAGACTTTTCGGTGGGACACATTTTTTAGTACAGTTTTATTTTAGACTTCACTTTTGTATTTTATATATGTATTTATTAGCTTTTAACAGTCACTAGAAAGTATTAAGTAGACATTTCTTCAGTTCTTTTTTCTCAATCGAAGATTTTCCATGTTAATGATGGTTTGCGTTATTTCAAGAATTGAGCATCTTGAAATAACGCAATTTAATGTTCGTTCTCTGGGGTAATTTTTAGTTCGGGGAACGACCAAGGAACCCTTCGTTTTTATCTTGTATTGTGTGTGTTTGAAACTCTTGTTTTATGTTCCGGATCAACAAAGTTATCTACAATCAGTTTGTTGTCACAAAGTTGTTGTCCCGGTAAGACATTACAGAATTAAAAATATATACCTTCGCCCATATATTTTGCCTCACGGATTGTGCTATTAGGTACAATCCCCTTTGAGACTCTCACCTGGCCCCGATTACAATGGGAAGGTAACGGAGTTATCTTCGACTGCCTATAAAGAAAAACGATATTTGTGTACGAAAATGAGTAAATTTGCATGAACATTTAAAGTATCTTCGCTGGTAATCTATAATTGAGCATGTTTAGAAAAAAAAATTGTATGCATATTCTGCTTTTCATAAAGAAAACTTTTACTTTGTAGATACAATTTAAGATATATGTAAACTTCCCAATTAAATCGGGGCCCTGGTATTATAAGGGAAAGATTACAATGAGAAGTAAACAGTTATCTTCGACTGTATAAAGTAAAATCGAAATTTATGTACGAAAATGTGTATATGTGTATGAAAATTCAAAGTATTTTCACCGATAATCTGTAATTAAACATGTTTAAAAAAAAAAAAAATCAATATAAATAATTTTTGACATTGCGTGTTTGACACTCTTGCCCCGAATTAGAACGAAAGCCCCTTTTTATAATTTGAATGGCTCAAGGTACAAATTTCATTGGCAATTACTCTACGTATTTGTACTCTAGTTACTGTAGATAAAATTGAAGATAAATGTTAACTTCCCATTGTAATCGGGGCCCTGAATATCATACATTTTAGCCAGATGAGACTGAAAGGTGGGACCCCAGACACGCACTTCGTAAGATATAATCGATTAAATGATCGAAGTATATATATATCCTAAAGTTTCGGAAGGTAGTATGCTTTTGATTTCATGAATGACTTTAAGCCAGTACCTGAATCTGTCGCAGATTCCATCAATATGAGCACTCCAACTAAATTTAGAATCCGTCATTAATCCTATATATTTATGATTATTTACAACATCCATGAAAGAACAATCACATTTATCAGATTTCATGTTTGTATTGATATGATATATGTTACGTAGAATTTTTACCGTGTTGCTGTCGAGTCATTGCTATATGCAGCTTATTTATTTAAAATCTGTGACGTTTCACAATCTACGCCTTTGTGTGATTTCTTAATTACTGGGTAAAATAATGATTTTAATCGCATTCCATAAAATCTGTTTATATTGTTGCGATCTTTGCAATTATCGATTGCTTCTTTTACTAATCGAGTTTGTTGCCTCTTGGGTCTCTCTAAGATTACCGGCTAAAAGAAAAACTTATTCCCCGTTTCTATGTGTTCGGCCAAAGCCGATTTTTCGGGGTAGCCGAACCTGCATGCTCTCATGTGCTTCGTTACTCTCGTTGTCATTTTACTGGCAGTCTGCCCGATGCACATTTAAGGACAGATTTTACAATGAGGAACTTCAGCCCCACGGGAAATTGGATACAATAAATGTTTTCTTGCGCGCGGTAAAAATTAGAGCATTAAATTGTAGTACAAAGTTTCTATAAAATGTACGAAAAAAATAACAAAAAATATTTTAATAAAATCAAACTACTTTTAACGACGACGCTAGTTCATATAAATCAACCAATAATAAGAGAGTTACGGAAGATTTCCGGTATTATTACTATCAACGGATAAGCGGAAGACAACCTTTGACGTCACACGCGGAGTTATTTCAAAAATACAAAACTTTAAAAAATCGTAGCGCTGATAATACGATATATAAATAAAACACCCTTTGGTGTATAGGGCACTGCATTAGTACACCAATCACCAATTTATTTATTTATGTATTTCACAGTTTTAAAATGTACAGAGTTTCTCTGTTTCAGGTCACTAGCTAGGAAATTCCTTTGTTTTGGAAGGACCTTCTTTTTTATATGTGTTTTTTTTTTATTTCATTAAATGATGCTTAATAAATTCAAAGAATAATAATAACATTAGAAAAAATCAATATAAATTTAAATTAGAAAACATGCCGGTAATGATAATAAAATTTGAATCATAAAAATAAATTAGAAAATATGCCATTAATAGTAAAGAAATGAGACATAATTATTATAAATTAGGAAACATACCGATAATAATAAAAATTGAAACATAAATACACATTATAAAATATAACATTAGTAATAAAGAAATTAAACTAAAATATACATTGGAAAACATACCGATTATAATAAAAATTGAAGCGTAAATATAAAATTGAAAATATATCGTCAATAATCAAAAATAGAAAAACAAAAATAAATTACAGAATATACCATTTATAATTAGAAAATTAAACATACGTGTAAATACTAGTATTAATAAGAAAAATAAAACATATGTGTATGAATAAACATAAAAAGTAAAAATAAAATATACATAAAAACAATAAGGAGATATTTGGCAATTAAATTGCAGCGTATCTTGATAAACAAATAATACATGAAGGTAAGATGACCAGTCTTACGCGTCAGGTACCAGTCCAGGGACTATGAAATATTAAAGTGTGAAAAAATATTTTAAATAAATATTTCATTTCATCCATGTCGGGAATCAGGCAAACGCGCTGACCATTACGCCACGAGGCCGATAAGTTTAATAGGCAGTTTATTGGTATGCCATGTAATATTTTAATTTTTCCGCTAATTTAAATCATTAAACGAACAGCATTATAGAAACGCGTATAAAATTTGTACGAATAAATTAACTACAAAGTATGTAATGTATTGTGTTGCCTTTTCAGCTGCTACTTATAACAAAGGAGGCTCGATTTAAACTCAGTCTTGACACATTTACCTTTGGCATTATAAAGCTTTTCAAGGACTAGAAATATTTTTTTTTTCATAACAAAGCACCGGTTATCGGTATTTTGCTTTTTTATTAAGCATGCACTCGTACTTATACAAACCTATGTGCTTGCAAACTACTTAAGTACGTTGCTTTTCATACTTAAATCCAACGTTAAAAAAATACATTTTTTAGAAAATAACATGTTGGCACATAATATATATGTTCTGCGAACAGGGCCCGCAGCCAGGCGGTGTTATTTTGCCACATATTTGGCGTGTTTTTTCTTTCTTTCTTGCTGTGCCTAATCAGGTCTCCCCGACGTTGGCGATCACTACAGCGAAAGCATCTCGGTCCTGCGCTACTCCGAGGCCGGGACAACTGCTTCTTGGATTACTCGCCATAGTTATTCCCGGGAAAAGAAGACCAGAGTGGTTTCCCGTTGCCTCCTCTGGTGGATTTTTCTGTCGGGGTTACCTTCCCTTATCTGGTTGGTTCTGGTTTTGAGACGCCAGAAACTCGCTTTTTATGCTCTCGTTTTTGCTGTGATCACACCGTTACGATTGTGATCCCATTCCCCAGGGTTCGCGACGTGGACGTTAACGAGATAAGACTAGTCAGTAGTGTTGCCGGTGAAATGCAACTGGGCATTTTAGTTTTTTTTTTTTTTTTACTTTTTTTTAAAGGAATAACCCGCAAAGCCTCTATTTTGAGACTAGTCAGCAGGTGGGATAGAGGGGATATAGAAGGAGGTAATGAAAAATACACCACAACACCCAGACCAATTGAAAAAATCTTTCTTGGATATTTTTCTTGTAACTGGCGGGAATCGAACCCGCGACGCCACTTTCACAGTTGGCCGTGTAACCAACTGCGCCACGGCGCTTGTCAGCATTTAATAGAATCGCACCCTCTAGCAAGATGTGGCTCACTGCGACCCTACTGACAGTTCGAACGCGTGTGTTTTGAATACATTTTTTTAGTCATTTTTGTGAGTTCCATCTTCGACTGCGTTTATTTGCGAATCTAGGAAGCGTCGTTTGTACGTGCGAGCAGATCTCTTAACAGTTTTATCGGAGTCTGTTTCACTGTCTCAATGGTTTCAGTTTTACTTGCTTTTTAGTCTCATTCCAAGTATCATTTGGCATCTACACATCTTCCTTTATTCCTAAAAATGTCTTTGTCGACAAAATTACTACGGTGTTAAGATCCTGCCACCGACTCAGTGTAGTCTGTTGAAGTTGAGGAGTTTTAACCACCTCTGGCATTTTCTAGATTTGTTGAATCTAGCTCATTTTTTTAATTTCCACATAAGCTCCTAAGCGGAGCATGTAGACATCACCAGATGCCTCCAGAAGCATCCTCCCACGTCAATCCAGCGTCCCTTTGTTCCGCCGAATAAAGTCGAAAGATCGTCGTCGATGGCCTTCCTGGACAGCGCGGCATGAGCCCGCAGTTTTAAAGAAGAGGCAACATGGGTTTATGTTCTCGTCAGTCATGCGTAGCACGTGTCCAAGCCAGGTCTTACTCTACACTTACTCCTAAAACTCAAAAGTTTAATGTTCTGAGCTTTGGTAAGATGCCAAGATTCACCTATACACAGGAGAACTGGCTTTATAAAATAGTTGAGCAATCGGCATTTTGTTTTGACCGAGTATAGACTTGAGTTTTAGACACCACGCATCATGTTAAAAGTTGCTCCAGCAATTCGTAGGCGGGTTGCGAGCTCTTCGTGCGCGCATCCATCCTCAGTTATGTGAACTCCCAAGTATTTCAAGCCGTCCTTTATTATAGAGAGGCTGATCAGGGTCAGGCCAGGATTTGTTACACATAATCGTCTTTTTGGTATTAATATTAAGACGAGAAGAGTTTTCCTGCAGTTTGTCAACAATTTCCTAAAGATCCACCGACAGACTTGTTGAGAAAAACTGCATCGTCTGCGTACTCCAAATCGCACAAGGGGGATTTCACTTTGCCACTTAGCCTCGATCAGGTGATATTGATTTGCATAAGATAAAATCTATCCAGGTCTAGTTAAAACTTTGTAAATCGGCGAAAATTTTCTGCTTTTTGTCGTCGATTGGCTATGTGTATAGCCATGTGGCGAATTTTTCCAACAATCAGCTGGTAGACGCTTTATAAATTGGCTCCGCGATAAACTCTAACGTCAAGCATTTTCAGGCTGTGCCTGTGAGTCGAACTGTAGAATATGTGGTTAATTCACGATTTTGTGCGTGGTGTATAAAGCCTTACAGGGGAGTAAAATAAACATACCAAGGTGCAAATTACAATCGGAAGTCAACAGTCATCTTCGGTTGACCATAAAGTAAAATTGATATTTATGTACAAAATGTGTATATTTGTATGAAAATTCAAAGTATCTTCGTCGGTAACATGTAATTGAACGTGCTTAGAAAAATTGCATGCATGATATATTTTTCATGCTGAAAACATTATTTTACTTTATAGATAAAATTCAAGATAACTGTTGATTTCCCATTGTAATTAGGGTCCTAAAATAAAAAATAAAAATGGGGCGTATAAGCTGTCTGTCTTACTAGAAATTTAATAATAATGATAATAACACAGATATATTAACCTATTCAGTGGATAATAACTTAAACTTTTTTAATGTTATCTAATGAACAATTTCTATTGAATATGAAATTTGATAATAAAAAAACAATCTCAGTCAAGAGGATGTCATAAAATGTTAACTTTGCCATGAAAAATATTCAAGATGGAATCAGAATTTTGGTAAACCTCCAAATTAAAATTTACAGTCACTCTGTAAGTATCTTTCTGGTACTGACCTCACGTTTAGGGTTGCCACCCGTTCCGGTATATCGGGACTGTCACCGTTATTGAGCCCTTTGTCCAGACGTCCCGACGAAACCTGTAATGTCCCGATTTAAACCTACGCAGTGGAACAATGCTGTTAACTAACAAAAATCTTCCACAGCCGTGCTTACTACGAACGAGTAGACTAGATGGCAGACGCTTTCAGCAATTTATGTATTTAAAGAATTTCATAACTAAAATTGCCTCGATAAAGTAAGTTTACAGGTTCTGTGAAAAAAGTTTTTTTTTTCTCATAATTTAACTAAATTAATTCCTGTTCATAAAACCAGTGGAAAAAGTAATAGCATTACTGTCGGTCTAGTGCAGTGGACCGATAAAAAATTTCTACTTTCTGGAACTGTAGAATCAATATTTCTGTATTAGGAACATCTCAATTATGTTTTTTAAAAAAAAACATTATTCGGGTCGTGGTCCCTTGGCTAGTGTTGCAAACTCACGGATCAGCGGTCCGAGGTTCGAACCCCACTCTACCCCAACTTGTTTCCCATTTTCTAATAGTGAGTTATTTACAACTCGAAAGCGGCCTCAAAATGAAATATTTGGGTAAATCAAAAGAACGCAAATAATAATTTTAAAAATATATAAATATTAAATTTTGTTACTACATCTCCCAATCCCAGAACGTCCCGACGAAATCTTAGCGAAACATGGCAACCCTGCTCATGCTGAACTTTTAATATGTTAAATAAAAATGGCGGCGTTAAACTATAATATAGAATACTACCCGCGGCGCCAAAGTATTCTCATGGTATAAAATTCTTATCAAAGTGCTCGTCTTGCCCTACATATTTTTAGTACCTAGTTCGGAGTCCAAGGCGCGGTTAGTAATCCGGGATTATCCTTCTGCATTTCCTTGTAATTGGATTTGTCTCGTCTTGAATTCCTTTATCATATTGTTATGTTCTCCTGCCCCATTTTGTTGCCCGTATCCTATATTTTAAACTATTCATTTGTCATATTTACTATATATACACAAGTTCCGCAGCGCAGTGGTAAACGTACCTATTTTGGGGACGATAAGACGTACCCTAATTTTTGTTTGAATTTTCCGAGTAAAATACGGTAGTTGCAATAAATGTAACCTCGTTGGTGTTAGCATTTAATAGCATGTATTATATCAACTCGTTGATTTGTTTTTTTTTGCAACAACTATGGTGAAGCTTGTGAGATTTGCATGTTAGCGTGCTTCAATCATTTTTTATTTACTTTTTTTAGTGTATTCATAAAAAGATATCAGTGTAGGTATACTTCGAAATACATTTTTTATATAAATTAAATACATTCATTTATATAACGGTTCCCATTACGTTGAAGAAAAAACATTTCTTGCGTACATGAAGGTAAGAGGAGTAGTCTTACGTTTCAGGTGCCAGTACAGGGACTATGAAATATTGATGTATAAAAACACTGAGGCGCTTTGACGGTGATAGTGACATTGAAAGCAGTAAATGTAAAATCTAAGAAAACTCAAATCTTTTGTAAACGAATAATATGAATAAAAAAGTAATAAAACGTTCATTGAAGTAAAAAAAATGTTTTTGCGATGTGTGGATCTGAAAAGAGGCCACACGACCTCTAAAACGAATCCGGATAAGTGGGTGGGTCGGGGCTTTCAACGTATAAAAACACAATTTTTAAGAAATTCAAAACAATTTATTAATTATTCAATCTGAACTAGGGAATGCAATCCCGGTATCGCGGAATCCCGAAATACCGGGATCCCGCAACATTTTGCGGGGCTAATCTCGGTCGAAAATTTAGCGGGATTCCGCTGGACTGGCTGGATTACAGAGAAGCGTGAATCATGCGCGTTACTCCGCACGCAGTGGCCCGTGGACTGGCTAAAGCTAGGGTTTCCTAGGACAGCGGTGCCGGTATCTTAACGGCCGTCAATGTTATCAACACCATTTTCGTAGGAAACCACTCTCTAGTCACCGTTGCGACGGCTTTCCACCGCATCACCGTTCACTACGGCCGTTAAGATACGGGCACCGCTGTCCTAGAAAATCCTAGCTTTTCAACTTGTAATTATGACGCAGTGATTTATTCATTGAATATTGATTGTTTTAGATAAATCAAAGCAAACTGAACTTTCTAGGTTTTTTATATTGTTTATTGACTAGTGATATAACGTTGGTAGCTCTATTTCTAAAAGGTCAGTTAAGCTAGGGTTTCCTAGGACAGCGGTGCCCGTATTTTAACGGCCGTAGTGAACGGTGATGCAGTGGACAGCCGTCGTAAAGGTGATTAGAGAGTGGTTTCCTAGGAAAACGGTGTTAAATGGTGTTAATAACAACGTTTTCCTAGAAAACCACACTCTAGTCACCTTTACGATGGCTGTCCACTGCATCACCGTTCACTACGGCCGTTAAAATACGGGCACCGCTGTCCTAGGAAACCCTAGCTTTACGAGCTGTCAACTTATGGCCATTGATATAAACTTATATTTACGTTTCTGATGTTTATATTGTTATGTCAATTTATTCCTTGTGTGTTATTTTATTCATGTCAATTTATGTCTTAATCTTTATGTCTAAAAGTATTAATAAACCACTTAAGATGTATCAAAAAGTTGGTTTGATGTGGGTTAAAATTAAAACCACGAAAACGAGGTCTATTAGGTCTTTTATTACGATTGATTTCCGAGGTCTAAGTTCACACGTGGTTCACACTGCTGGATCCAGCGGGACAAAGATAACTCGGCCCCGCAAATACCTGGATTGAAATTATCTTGCGGGATTGCATTCCCTAATCTGAACTAATCGCGTTTTCTTATACTTCATGAACAACGCAGTTTTATGAATCAAAGAATAAGAAATATAAGAACATGTTCGTAATTGCAGTTTTCTTGGATTTTAAAAGAGCCTTCGAAACAATAGACCGAGAAATAATTATTAAAAAATTGAAAAAAATAGGAATAAAAGGAAAAACTATAAAATGGTTTGAAGAGTACCTTGGCGATAGATACCAAATAACGAAGGTGAATGATGAAATTTCCGAGCCCCTCAAAATTTCATTGGGAGTACCACAAGGATCGGTTCTCGGACCGGTTTTGTTTATTATATACATAAATGATATTGTCGAAACATTAAAATATTCAAAAATAAGACTCTTTGCAGATGATGCCTTAATATATATATCGGGAGAAAATTATAAAACAATTATGGACAGACTAAATCATGATCTTAATAGTGTATCACTGTGGCTAAAAATTAATAAATTAAAATTAAATGTTAACAAAACTAAATATATGAATATAGGAAACAAAAGAATAGAAATTACACCATCAATTGTAATAGAAAATGAAAAACTTAATGAAGTCACTGAAATTAAATATTTAGGTGTAATGTTGGATTCAAAACTTACATTTCACCAAAACGCTAAGATGGTAATAAATAAGATTGCAAAAAAAATATCAATTTTGGGAAGGATCAGAAGATTTATTGATAAGGACTCCTGCAAAACTATTTACAAAGCAATTATTGAACCACACGTTAACTACTGTAGTAGCATTTTATTTTTATCAAACAAAGAAAACATAGATAAACTAACTGTATTACAAAATAAAGCCTTTAGAATCATTTTGAAAAAAAAACAGATATACGAGGGTAAAGTCGATGGTAAATGAAATGAAATTATTAACATATAAACAAAGAATATTTTACAATACAATGATATTTGTTCATAAAATTATAAACTCTAATAAAAAAAACAGAATTTTGGAAAAAAATTGATCGGAACCAGCATGAACACAATCACAATACTAGAGAAAAGAACAAAATTAGACTTCCATTTAGGAAAAAGGCAAAGTCACAAAATTCAATTTTATTTAAAGCAATTAAAAAGTATTACGAAATGGAAAAAAATATTTATGAAGAAAAAAACATATCAAAATTTAAAATAATGGTCAAGACATATGTGATAAACAATTTATAAATTTAATATATTTGCAATGTTATTATTAGAACACACATAACAATATGTATGATATGTGTGCCCTATTTTAAGATTTAAATAAAAAAAAAAAAAATAGTTTGAATCAAGTGCAAATTAACTGTATCTGATATAAAGGAAGAATATTATAAAATCTGATATAAACGGTTCACTTCTGTTCGCGTTCAATAGAGGAATAAAAGAGAAAACAATTAAGGAGAATACATTATTGATTAATTTGTTGTCTTGTTCTCTTCATTTGGAACTCTCAACTCAATTTATGTTAACACTCATTTTAATAATAAATTCTACTCGACATGAAGACTTGATTTATTACTTTTCTTTATTAAAATAAAATTTCCAAAAAAAACATCGATAGTGTCTAATGTCAAGTTCAAAGATATTTTGTTTCCTTAATATTTATAAAAAAAACATCTAAAATATTGTTTTCTGAAAAAAGTCTAATATTTGATTTATTTATTTACAGAGGCAGCCGGCCATGGCGCCGTCAGTGGGGCCACCTAGTCAAAAGGGCCCCACGTTCAAACAGCCAACTCGACCGCCTTCCACCAAGAACGACCAAGGTAATTAAGTTTTGTGAATATTTCGCTTATTGTTCTTTTAAATGGCGGATTGTGGGACATTCCGTGACCTCCGACCAGTTTTGCGTGTTTTCCCGTGACTTATGTAATGCAGTGATGCATTCCGGCAAGCGAATAAAGGAAGTTAACTCCAAAGCACTAAGGACAGTCCGGGGCAATAAGGACATAGGTCATCATAAAATATCCTTAATTTAAGTCTTCTTATGGTCTAGAATTTCAACCGTCCATGTGCTCTGTAGTTGCAGGGCCGCGATTATAAAAGCTATCTTCATCGACAGATACCGAGACGGTATACTTAACTTCTGTTCTATCTCTATCAACCTCGGTATGTTCTACTGACGACATCATACGATCGAATCCAACCAATGAATGACCCCGAAAATTTAGTCCGCGTTCCTTACTTAATTAAAATTTAAAATATTTCTCATTTTAAGTCGGCCTCGTGGTGTAGTGCTCAGCGCGTTTGCCTACCATGCAAGAAGTCTTTGGTTCGATTCCCGACATGAAATATTTATTTAAAAAGGTGTTTTAACACTAGAATATTTCATAGTCCCTGGACCTAAAGCGTAAGACTGAGCATCTTACCTCCATGTAACAAAAATGATCAAGATACACTGTGATTTGTGTACCAATGCAGTACCCTATGCACCATTGGGTGCAGAAAGGGAATGATGATGATGGTATTTTAAATGGGCTTCTGTGATAAAAGTGGCCACTTCAAAGCGATTATAAACTCTAATTGATCCCGATTCAAGGAATAAATAATGCTCGTTTTAACATGATTTTTATATGACCTTTGACCATGACCAAGACGGTATGCTTAACAATCGTCTGTATTTATCTACCGAGCTATTACGAAACCGGCTCCTTTAACTTCTCGATACGTACACTAAGGAAGATTTCAACAAATCCAACCAATCGATTTGTATTGCACCTGATGACAAACTATTAATTGATAACACAGGCCAACAAAATGAAAAAAAAAAACGCCGGAAATCCAACAACTGATTTAAAATGTTTTTAATGTGCTGATTTCAAAAACGCCACCAGATTTTTTCTATCAGCTCTAGTTTTTGAGATACTATTTAATTGATGTTAGTTCTAATACTAGTCAAAAATAAAAATCGAATCGAAAAATCGCGGTCACCAAATGCCTGTTGGCCTGTGTAATTTATCGGTACGATATGTTTAATAATTTGAAATAATATTGTATTAAACATGTATATTTTTATAAATATAGACTCTTGAATAAATGCCCGTATTGAAAAATAGTGACAAAAATATTTAAGCAGCAAATCCATGTAGAACAGAGTGTTTTGAGGTCACCACATAGCCACGTACCTACCATTTTATCATATTTTACGCCCTACTTGCATTGTACAAATGTGTCATAATTAATTTCCTCGATCCTCGACCTCTGACCCCTTTATTTCCCCGAGGAGAATCAGGTGGTGCAGCGGCGCATTTCAGGTGTTGCATATTTACTGTGTCCCGATTTCAGATCCGCGAGGGGGTTGGGGGTCGTTAAATTATATCGCTTCGATTGGTCGACGTTTGTACGCGTCATTGTACGGAGTAATAGCCAGGCGAAGACATTACTGGAACGTGGACGGCCGATTACAGACCGAAGTTCGTAGGAAAAATGTCGTGGTCTTTTTCATTTTATGTATTTTTAAAAAAGTCTGTTTTTGATAGAAATATTTGCTTTTTGTGATTTTTAAGAACATTTTTGTACCAAATTATTTTATCCTTTTAACATTTTCTAGCTAAGTACAAACACTGTTCCAAGCCGGTAATTCAATCACAAATAACTATCGACGTGCTAATAAGCGACGTGATAACAAATTCTCACCATGGTTGTTTATCGTATTCGCGATCACAATGGAACATCCGTGAACATCTAATATTAAATGTCAAAATCTTTACGTTTCGCGACGTATAATCCTGCTGCGCAATCACATATTTGAATTTCACCGGTGTAAATATGGAAAATATTCCAAAACTGCTATTTTTATTTATTTATTATTTATCATGCTATTCATTGCATTTAGCCGGCGCGGCGGCGGCGTTTGGCAAGCCGAATGTCAAAAAAAGCAGTCACCATTGTAATTGTAATTTAATTTTTACTTTTTTGTATTAGATACTCCTTACTATTTTGCAAATGAAATATATTGTTTTATTTTTTATAGTAAACGTAGATTTTTCGCCAATGAACTGTATTTATTTACGAGGAAAACAAAAGGCAAACCGACACGAGCGTTGACTTATGACTGCGATAACTTAAGCATGTTCATCATTGTTCATTGTCATCGCTCAAATGCTTAGCATGTTTTTAAGCATGTCGATAGTTATTTGTGATTGAGCTACTGAGGTGCAATTTCGAATCTTCTCTCCCCTCTAGAGAGGGGTTAATTTGTAGCCACACTGATGGTTAAACGTCAAATAATCGAGAACACGTGAAACCCAACATGATGATTTTCATTTAGAACATTATTGCGACTTTAAGCATTACCCAAAACACTTCATTAGATTGAATTGACCAAACCGTATTAGTTTTTTCCGTATTTTAAATAGTTTTACACATCATTTGATGTTTAATCATCAGTGTGGCCATATATGTAGCGGAGCGTAGTCGCATGCATAAAATAAAAATCCTCAAATTAACCACTCTTTAGTGGGTAGGGAATGTTCAAAATAGCAGCCCTGGCAAGAAATAATAATATATTAAATAATCATCATCAGTGGCGCTACAGCTCGTTGTGGGTGCTGATCAGAATCTATCTCCATTCCTTTCTGCACCCTGCGGCTCTTCTTCAGATCGTCAGGCTAATTGCTTTCATGTAATTTTTCACATCATCCAGCTTTCTTCATTTTAGTCTGCTGCTGCTTTGTCTGCTTTCCGGAGTAGTATAAATAATTTTACTGGGGGTACGACTATAATTCATTCTCTGGACATGGCCTAACTATTGTAATCTCCTTTTTTAAATGAATTGTAAAATGCTCGGTTCGCCATACAGTGCCTAAACTGTCTCCTCCACACTCCATTTTAGTTAACAGCACCAAATATCTTCATCATAAAAGGTTGAAATATATATACATATTTTTATCGCAAATTACTTCAGCTAGATTACTTTAAAAATCACAAATGCTACATATGGTGCTTTTAAATTGTAATAACTTGTGGGTGGCCAAAGAAAATACGGTTATTACGGATATGGAGTTTAATACAAAGAAATACGCCCTATAGCTAGGGACCGCTGAATCTGAGTACCGTTCTAGTGATTACTTCCGGCCTTCTGCCGATTGCAACGTTCCACGTGGCTCCGCCCATTCACGACTGGCACCGCAGCGACATCTCTTGAGCAGTAAGTGTCATTACTTGTCATGATAATATTATGATTCGAATGCAAAACTTATATATTTTTAGCATTCACGGAGGAGGATACAAAGAAGTGTTTTTAGTGGTTAACTGAAAAATTCTGATTTTAATATTACCTAGTTTTGGCAATTAGCCCACGTTACATAAACATGATATTCGATGCGACGATTAACGAAAATATTAATAATTTAAAACATTTTTCGAAATCGTTAATAACCATGACGAATGTACATCAAATGCAATAAGAATGTATTGGTTTATTTTTACTATCAAAATATTTTTTATTTGAAAAATTATTTATTAACCCTTACAGATTATTTAAATTGATATCGAGAAATATTCACTACAGCAAAAGAAAACATATACCTAAATATAATACTACCCTATATTTTTTTTATTAATGTCAATTTTTATTTCGTTTCTTTTTTATTTATGTTTTGTTTTAGTTTTAAAATAGCCATCATTCTTCCCCCGCTCTGATGTGCTGCAAGTAAACTGCATTGGAAAATGCACAGTTGAAATATTTCTGATTTTGTGGAATTCCTTTGAAATTTGATTCAGAAGTTAATTTTCATTTGTTGGACATGAGACATTGTACATGTATTGTTCTAATGCATTATCATGTACTTAAATAAATAATTTTACTTACATATTTTTTTGCTGATTAAAAATATATATATATATATATATATATATATATATATATATATATATAATACTTTTTATGGTCTGAAGGGATATATTTTTTTATCGATGAATAGTATCATCATCCTTCTTTCACTGCACTGGTAAATTAAATGCACCATAGTTCGATCATCTGTTACATGAAGTTAAGGTGATTAGTTTTACGTTTTAGACGCAATTCCAGAAACAATGAAATATTGCATTCAAAACATTTCGAATCAATATTTCACGCCCATCCTGCCAGAAATCGAACCCACGACGAGCCTATCTCCGTTCGATTTTTGTATTCAGGGCTTTTACCTGATAGCGGTCATCGAGCCGAAAACATTTGTCCAGAGTTCTGTTTTTTTTTACACAGATAACTGTATTCTTCATCTGCCTAGATACGAAGCAAACATTGGTTGCATAATGCGAATATATTTTACATAATTGATTATTAATTTTAAATTGCTGTATAAAGGTACTTGCTTCCCTGAAAAATAACTATAGTCCTTAAAATATAGCTTGATTAGAATGACAGTTGTCAGCAAAAGTGACGACATAACTTTGTAGTAACTTCTAAGGAGTGATTTATATTGACGCACGAAAAATCATTCGTATCTGGCATGTTCATTTATTTTTTTAATACAATGCTTGACGTATAAATCAACATAATTATATAAAATTAGAATTAAAACTACAAAAAACTAAAATAAACCTAAATTAACAATATTCTTACAAGGTTACGACATTTTGTAAAAATGTTAGAGATGGGACAAATTGATCAATGAAAATCGATCGAATAAAAAAATAATTCATTTGTTGTTGTTCATGAAAAAAAGTATTTAATGTCTTGTTTTTAGTAAATAATTGTCTTAGACACACTATAATAGGCTTGTTTTTGTGTTTTTATATCAATTTTCGAAAACAGAGTTTCATGTTTGTACGAAAAAACTGATGAAATCAATTCGATCGGTACATGATCAGTGATTTTTCATCAATAGTGACATTAGTTTGGCAGCTGTCATTTTAATCAAGCGAAGTTTTAAGGACTATAAATTGGCTAAATTTTTATTAACATGTGTGTGCGATTCGACTAAACGCTTTGCAGTATTACAAGTAGTAGCTTATCTAAAACAATATCACGTTGACTGTTTTGCATAGATTATTAGTAAACCTTTTAAACAATTAGGTTCCGTGGCGTGTGGAGCGTTTCCCATACTCGTATATTTCCTGCTATCGCCACAATCTGGTGCCCGCCTGCTATCTAATCCGTTTAATTCAAATTAGTTTACAAATTAAATGTGTCTTCATTTCGCTGGCCTTGCTCCCCGCGGCCTTGAAGCTCCGACCGTGCCCCGAGCTCGCTAAGTCCATTCATACGTTCATTCATTTTTAACGGAAACTTTTCTTGCTAGGTACACATGTACATTTGGCGCCCAACGTGGGGCCGCAATCGTTTCTCTAGAATATATTGAGTATTTAATCATTTTAATTTGAGAAAAAATAATTGTCAATTCTTTTAATGAGAGCAGTATAATTTTAAATTATTTTTTTAATTAATCAAATTCATAATCATAACACTAGCTTTACTTGTAATATTGATTTAGTGATCCCTAAAATTTGTAATAAATGTGGATTTACAACTGTCAATTATTCGTACGTTATATTTTTAATTTCATTCCAACTGACCAAAGATTGAACATTAGATGTAGCAAGAGTAAAACGGAGTGGCTACGCGATCAAGAGTTTTTGCGTTAATAGTCTACAAAATGACGTATTCTTATTAGTGATCGACCAAGGTTTCAGTCAGTTTCGACCGAAAAGTTTTCTCGTTTTATATCATTATCTTTTGTCTGTACTGTCCGTTCGTTTTCATGATTGTTTTTCCCGGTTTTTGTCTACGTAAAAACAATTCATTTTCCATTTTTCTTTGTCCGTATCTTAGTAAGGGTTTTCAGTTTGTCATTATTTAACCCCTTTCTGCGCTCGGCACTAACTAAATGTATGCCAGTGGGGTAAAATTAATCCGTTGCGTGTACCTGGTTAATTGAGCATGTCGCTTTTGGGGTTTGTGGTCACGCTAAACTCAATAACACATCGTTCTCATATTGTTAACCTAATTTCCCTTTCATTGTATCTTCGACATGACTTGTTTGAGAATCAATTAATCAAACAAATAGACTTAATGTTTTGTATTGAAATTTCTTTCAACCAACTTTTAACTAGGTAACTTTTTATAAAGAAATAATAATATCTGATTGAATGCGGTATTCAACCTTTAAAAAGTCAGATCAAATCAGTTTTGTTCAGTGGGTTTTTTATATTTTTAAATTTTGTTAGTATTATTCTTATTTTTAGTGGTGGGGGTCAGTGCTATGCAAGCTTCTGACGACACTGAAACCTGTGAAGATCTATTTTGACGGGTCCACGTGAAAAGTTCTCGCCCAGGGGTGCTATCCTGAACCACTCTCCTGGCACGAGAAAACAGTTGTTATTATTATTATCTCGTACACACATAATACACGAGATAAAACGGCCACGAGAGCGTTTGGAATACCAGCCCAGGTCTATAAAGAGCCTGGCTACTGTGTTGACGGCGAGAGTTTACATTTTGCTAAATCTCCTCCTTCATGTCCAGATCCGTAAACTATCGGTAGGGGGCGAGCTCTTTAACATCCTCTGGTTTAACCAGTGGTCCCTCGAGGATGAGACTCCTTTTATGATGTGAAGCATCACACTAGCATAGAATGCGTGTAGGTGTTTCCTAAATTAAATAAAGTTATTTTTATCTTAAGGATCATTATCAACAAATTTTCTTTGGGTTAACTAATGAGTTGTTATAATGCTATTTTAATTTACTTACATATAACTTTGAATTATCTATCCTTACCTCTGTTTTGTATAAATACATTTAACTCTTTAATAAAGATACCAGTCTCGAAGATGTCGCGAAAGCGATGAAACCGGTCGCTGGATTTTCCAAATTTGTTGATTAAAGTATCACTTATAATTGTTATTACCTTATACTTAAATGATTTTAATTTAAATTCTTTTATTTCCATAATTATATAAAATCATGATTTAAAACCCCTGCTTGCACTTGTATATGACATGGAAATTTGTTTAGTCTCCCACCAGTCTGACGATGTCGGTCACGACGAAATCCGGTCACTGGTAAAAAATTATAAATATAAGTGGAATAAAACTAAATACGTATTTTTATTATCATAATGACAATTTTTTTAATTAAAAATATCTAATGGGACATCGGAAATTTAATTTGGAGCATTTACGATAAATAAACGAGTTTTGAACATATTTTTTTTTGGGCAATGGATTATAAAAAAATTAAATTGTCGTGTTGACTTTACGGGACAGTTTATTGAAATACGCTCTAAGAGATATGGATTATTGATAAAATTGTTTGAAATTTTGAAGAGGAAAGACAGATCAGAAATGCTTCTACGTTTAGTAAGGGAAGTTAAACTATGAAAGGAAGAAAAGTCTTTGTACGAGTCAAAATAGGGATGAGATTTACGATCCAGAAGTTTAAGGAATCCATTCTGTATCTTCCCCCCCTGTCCTGTTTATATGGATGTGATGTATAATTTCTTCTCGTCTTATTCCGTGAACGGAAAACTACCTGCTTAAGACAAATAAATTACTTCAGGAAACATCTCGAACATTTTCCAATTTAATATGCATTTCGCATTTGTAATTTTCTAGTTAGGCTGCTAACAACGTGATAGGCATCTACCGTGAAATATCTACACGGTGTCATACAACTTCATATTAATAAATGGTTACATTTTTATTTTTAATGAAATGAATAAAAGGCTTTTTTTTTTAACCACTACTTTAACACTTTTCTACCGACCGTTTTCAAAGCTACACAAGCTTCTTTATCAAGGTATAATTAACTAATAAATCTTATTCTATTTTATTTTAACAGCGATTACTAAATAGTACATCGAAATCGGTATTTTTAATAAAAAAATTTTGACTTCAAAAAAAACTTTTTGGAACACCAAAATGAATTATTTGTCAGTGTATAATAAGTTTGTTCCTTTAATTATGTTCATGTTATTATCTTATTAAAAATTTGAATCGGTCCACTATATTGTGAACTCTCTATACTCCACTCCTACTGTTTCTTCATTTCTTAACCTTCTTATGTGCTTCTCTTTTTCTCTTTTTTTATCTTGTCTTAGATAATATATTATTTTTTCTCTTTACTGTGTAACATGTTCTCTTATTATAATATTTGTAAAAAACTTTAACTGGATGTATGTACTATTTTTTTATATTGTGTATTCTTATACAGGGTGTTCTTTAAAACCCGTCACATCCGAAACCACGATGATCAGTATGAGCAAGAAGACATTTTAGCATATTAATAAAAATATTTAGAACAAAGAATATTTAAAAAAATAAAATATTTAAATAAACAAATGGTTGCCTACAGTCAGAATCCTAAACTATTTATTTAATATAAAGATGAAACTTGATTCGGCTAATGTGAAAAGTGTCAATGCAACTGATTTGCTTCACTAGACTGTGCAATCTTGGAATAGGTGAATTAATAGCATAATTATGCATAATTGCATATTACCATAATTAAAATATTATATGCTATTCATAACTTTATTGGTGTTCTACGTTGGCCTCCTCCGTGCTGTCTGGTACCGAGGATCCATTCACCCTCATCTTAGTCAAATCTTCAATTATTCTTCGATCAATTATACGTGGCTGCATGTCTCCTAACTCAACAACTTGCCTAGTTGGATAATATCACGGTAATCCTGTCTGTATTCGAATCGATTCATACACCTGATTTTCTAACTTTAAATATTACAAGTTTTGCTATAAGGTTAACGCAATTTTCGTTAGTAAAGTTAGTTCAATAAATTTTGCTTTGAAGGTACAGTCACTCAAGACGTGTCTAGATTGTAATTATGTAGAGTCAAGGAAGGCTTCTAAATAGAGTTTTGAAGAGCTTCTTACTTTGGGTATATACACTTACAAGCACACATCACCAACTTTAATTAAAAATCAATTCGGTTTGTGGTCCTGTGTTGTTTTGGTCTTTGAATTCTTTGATTCAAGGTTCGATCTCCACTTCTAAAACGTAATTCTCATCATTGTTATACTTATATGACCAGTTGAAAATGCTTATTTTTTATAAATGTTAGCAAATACTTGTGTGGTAACCACTTACCGAATTTTCTGTGTCTACCGGTTTCGAGACGTACCTGTATCTTCGTCAGGTCCCTTATATTTTTCAGCTTATTTTTGGTTTGCAAAAAATATGTTTATGTACAAGTCACTTTACTTTCCATGTAATAAAATTTATCTTGATACTTTACTATTGAAGAACCAATGCAGTGCGCAATGCACCACTGAGTGAGTATAGGAAAATAATCTTGATGCTTGGTTTATGAACCATATAAGAACACGTTCTCATATATATTTTTTATATTATACGAGGTGTGTTCAGAAAATAACGGGAATTTTTTAATTTCGCGGGCTTTATTAGTCCGAAAGTTATTAAAACCAACAAAAAAAACAAATTCAATGTCTTCACGGCCATCTTGGAAACGCTTATACCACTCGTAATCTCTTGTTTTACTCATAGCAGACTCATCATAGGCCTTTGTTAACATTTCACACACTTTGTTACACTTTATTTCATTTTTTACAAAAATTTTATTCAAATTCTCTGATCCATTTTTTTTACAAACGAAAATTGTCGAGCTCATAAAAACACGTCTAACCTTAGCGACAGCCACAGGCAAAGTAAACAATGAATACAACTGAAAATTTTCGCATACTTCAGGGGCATGATTACCAACATATAAATTGACAATCGGACTCTCCAAATCCGCGAAATTGAAAAATATCCGTTATTTTCTGAACACATTTCGTATATACTCGTATATATGCATATAAAATATTTTTTATTTTATATTTTTATTATATTTTTGCTACCTACATTTTTACTGTTTTTTTACTATGTATTTTACTATGTTTTTTTTAAAGTATATTTTTACTATGTCTACTACCTTTATTATTTTTTCTATTGATTGATCACTGTTTTTTTTTTTTTTTTGACAGACTTAATTTAGGGTTAATAACCTTAGATAGTCAAAGCAACTTTGTATAAACGTATAATTTTAAGTACATAATATGATATAAATAAAAATATGAATATTTCATATGAGAAGGTGGTTCTTGTATGAAATATATGGTAAATGGAATTGATGGTTTTCACCAGAATACGTTTTTTCTTAAGTACTTTTATTGGGTTTTTATGCTTGCCAACTTTCAAAATAAACCCCGGAGGATTAAGAGAATTGACATGTAACTTAATTTTTAACTTATTTCAAATTTTGACATTTAGAGGGTTTTATCAGTGTACCGTTACATGGAATGTGTCTTGAACTTTGCTCAACTTCTTACTGACTCGAAATCTACTCGTAAACTTGCAGATAACACCACCCGACGCGACCTTCATGCAAAATATACGAAGACTTGCCCAGCTATTCCCTCACGAGCTGAAAAAAAAACAAACGGTCACCTCCCCCGGGAAATAAACGGGGATATTTAAGGGTCTGTGCCCAGAAAATATAAAGTTTTCCGATATTCCACGGCATAAATATGGACCTAGGCGAGAAAAGGACCAACATATATTAATACATGTCGGAATATTTGTTTCGAATGGATCTTATCTTTTGATTTGTGAGCCTCCGAATCAGTTAAAGAAGTAAACAGGTTTTCTTTTTTGTGATTATTTTCAATCAAGAGATACAATTTATTCAAATACCAATGTGTGGTGATTGTTTTTTGCTATAATTTGTTTTGTTACATTTTTTGTTTTACGTTGTGGGAACTGAGTTGGATCCTTTTGGGACACCTTTTTTGTTTCTTGCTTTTTGTGACCCGATGTTTCTCTGTGCTTCTCATACGTCAAAAAGTAAAGCAATCAACCTTATTGGAAATCCTAAAATATGAACAATCTTTTGAATTTGTCTAATTTTGTATACAACTACTACCACCACCTAAAGAGTTATTAAGATTTACATATTACAACAGAAATGGAGAACATTTTAGAGAAAAGTGTTTGGAAGTCTAGTTGCATTATCGACAAAATCAAGAAAGGAGCTCTGCGCTGGTTTGGACACGTAGAACGAATGGACAGCGAGAGAACGGCTAAGAATATTTACAATACGAATGTTGATGGATGCAGAAATAGAGGAAGACCGAGAAAGACATGGCATGACCAAATCCAACAAATACTTAAGGATGGACATGTCAAAAGTCGGAATAATCGGCGCGCGTGTATGAGAAGATGTATAAATGTAGAGGAAGCGAGATATGTATGCAAAGATAGAGTGTTGTGGCGTTCTATCCTCTCTGCCTACCCTTGCGGGGAGTCGGCGTGATGGTTTGTTGTTGTTGTTGTTGTTGATGTGGTTTTTTTCTCACTGTAACATTCACCACTTTGCCCATGTTCTCACATCCGCATTTCTTCAATTCTTCTATCCGTTAATTTATTTATTCGCCTTATGGGCTTTTACACTTATTAGCAATACATTTAAGTGCAGCAGTATGACATCAATAAATCGTCGATGGACATCAAATATGCGCCATGTGACGATTTTTACGAAAATTAGTTAAATATACAGTTTTTTTACATTATTTTTGACTCAGTCTTCTACTGCCTTTCCAGCTTTTTGTTTGATTGATAATATTTGCATGTGATGATTATTATTTGTGTATTTGATGTACTTATAATGTATGATTTGAAATAATAGTCACATAAAAAATCGTCTTGTGGTTATTTTAATACCACGTATTTCATTAAATTATAATTTTATAAAGAGATAATTAAATTTGAATTGATTCTTAAAGAAAGAGGTAAGAAATAATGACTGTAACGTCTACTCATTTGATTTGTCAGAAGGATCCTGGCAAAATGACATTAAAATATAGTCATATTCTCTGCATACCACTATACAATTCAAATGTAATAGTATGTTTATATTAACATATTACAACAGAGATGAAGAACATTTAAGAGAAGGTAATATAGAAGTATAGAGCCATTGACAGGTCATAAGCCCTGTAGATGCCTATACTTCTATATTACCTTCTCTTCAATGTTCTTCATCTCTGTTGTAATATGTTAATATAAGCAGCTCCCCAGGGAGTTGAATGCAGTCCTTGTCTACAAAAATTTGGACAAACTCAAAATATTGTATGTTTATATATTATTAAGATACATTTTGTGATAAAAAAATCTCAATGAAATCAGTTTTTCTGATTTGTTTGGACATGTAGAGCTAATGAACGGCGCAAGAACGGCTTAAAAGATTTACGATGCGAATGTTGATGGATGCAGGAAACGAGGAAGATCGAGAAAGTTATGACATGAACAAATTTAACAAATATTTGAAGATGAACATGTCAAAAGTCGGAATCGGCGTGCGTGCATAAGAAGATGTATGAATGTAGAGGAAGCGAGGTATTTATGCAAAGAGAGAGTGATATGGCGATCTATTCTCTTTGCCTACCCCTATTGGGAAACGGCGTGGTGGTTTGTTTGTTTTTATTAATTTGATAAATATTAAAAATGGGCTATGTGACGAAAACTGTGCATTAAATATAAGCCATGTGGCTAAATCGCATCGAAATGCGACTTTTTGGCATAAATTAATTAATATTTTTAATAAATATATTACTTTATTGAAAAACACTGTATTTTTCCTACTTCGTCCATACACAGAAGTGTTATTTTTGGTTTAGTTTTTTTTTTAAATCGTTTTTATCGATTTTCTCAGAATGTGCTCCGAGTCACATGGCCCATATTTGATGTGCAACGACGCTGTATAAAAATGAATGTACGAAAGTTTGTCCTTCATTGACTCGATAACTGCCGGACCGATTTACATGCGGTTTTTTGCAAAAAAAAAACAAATTTTCGTGACTTAGGTTTGTAAATAAGAATATCTTTTATATGTTCATCAGAAAAAAAGTTAGGAGCGAATATGCGTTTTTCATCGAACTTCCAGGGTTGCATTCTACTGAAATGCATATTCCAATAAATACGGAGTGTTGTTTTTTTGTGTATTAAAAAAGTTTGTATTTTAACGTTTTTAAACGTCAATTATTTTTAATGGATACTGAATTGATTGATTTCGTTAGGATTTCTTAATTTCTACATATTGACTTATTTTTAATGGATTTTTAGTAATGCTTAAATAATTTCAACCGACATTTGATAAATTTAAAAAAAATTGATTCTTACACAGAATCCACCACTGTTGATAAATAGTGCAGAGTTTGACATTTGCAAAAAAAAATCTATATTAGAAAAAGTAATAATTTAATGTTTTGGAATTTAACCATAAACAAAGCCCAAGGTACCTAATTAAATTCAATATTTGAATATTAAAAAAAATGTTTTAGAAGTCTATCATAAACAAGTACCTAGGTAGGTACCTACTTATCAATGAAAAGTATTTTTCCTTTCATGGCACAGTAATTTTTCTTTTCTTTTGGTTTCGAATTAAATGTCAAGGTCACGTCAAAACCCGACTGGCGTTTAAAGAATGACTAAATTCACGTTTATCGTGAGTTAGTGTCATTATTTTAGAATGCTCAGGGTAAAACGCGCTCTGACTTTTCTTCATTAAAACGTATACCCGTATTTTCTCCATGGATTATGGCACTAGAGTAGTGACTTTCGCACAATTTTGATTTGAGCACGACGAGACCTCTAAGCCAATCACATGACGAGATAAAACGAAAAACTAACCCTTATTACAAATATATAAATAGCTCGAAAAAGGCAAAAATAAATAACACGTGTCCTTATTTACGAAAAAACGTTTGCTGAATCAGCTTATAGCGCGCAAGCAACGTTCGGGCAGGACAACGTCTGTCGGGTCCGCTTGTAAATAAATAAATGATATATTATGGTTTGTAAAGATTTATTATTATTATAACAAAGGCAAATAGTTACATTGATAACACTGTGATAATTTTCAATAATTCCTCAATAAGTATAATGTCAAGGAAATGCTGATTCAGTCAATAAGATAATATGATTAATCAGCGAGTTGAAATTGTAATTTTTCTTTGTATTTTTAACAGGCCAAGGTCTCAGCGTTCCCCTACGCCCTACACACAATGTGACGTAATGCCATAGTTTAGATTTTACATTATGATAACGAAAAACAATATTTTATTTGACTACCCACTTTCTTTAAGCTCCTAACTTCACATATCTCTAATGGTCGTCTAAAAATAACATCCGACCTTTGGATGTCTGTTTTTGCCTTACCGTAATTTGTACGTGCTTTATTTCAAGATTAGGGGGCCGAATAACGCCGTACAATTTATAATTCTGATTCATAAATATTTATTGTAAATTTAAGATTCCCTCCGTGCAAATTTTTCTACTTACAGAATGCTTATTCAATGATATTGGAAATCGTTCAACGATATAAAAAAGTGTTCTAGTGTCTGCAATTAGGAAAATATCTCAATAAATATGGAAAAATTATTTGATAAACGCGATTGAAAATATAGGTTACTTTAATTCTTGTTAAGAATCATCACCCCCCTTCGCACTAAATTTGTAAACCAAATGCAGCATAATTAGATCATTTGTTACATGAAAGTAAGGTGATCAGTCTTGCGCTTCAGGTGCCTGTCCAGTTAAATGAAACATTGCAGTTCTTTTGCACTAGTATGTTTCATAGTCTCTGTGCCGTGATTACAAACGATATCTTCATCTGTACATATCGAGACGATACACTTAACTTCTGTACCTACTATCTCTATCTACCTCAGTATGTTCTAGCGACTTGTCATCTCGACGTCATATGATCGAATCCAACCAGTGAATAACCCCGAAAATTAAGTCCGCGTTCCTTACTTAATTAAAGTATAAAATAGTTCTCATTTGTATTTTAAATAGGCTTCTGTGATAAAAAGCGGCCACTTTAAAGTGATTATTAATATCAATTAATCCCAATTCAAGCAAAAAATTGTTAATTGAGCATGATGTTTAAAAGACTTTTGACAATCACCAAGACGGTATGCTTAGCGATCAACTGTATTTATCTAGATATTACAAAGCTGGAAAAAGCAAAGGCAGATAGTAAAACAGTTCGAAAAATATGAAAAATGAAATTATTTTTTATAGTGGCAACATTTTTACGCCTAGATGGTCTTATATGTTAAAAGGGCAGAATCTAGCTACATTATATGTGCATCTTGGCGTTCGTTCATCAAAACTTGATGGTGGGGGGATCGGTAGTGTAACTTCTTAATCGCTCGGAAGAATTTTGTCTTCAATTATGGCGTCTTCAATTATGGCGTCATACTAAAGCTTTGTCATTTTAGTGCGCAGATATGTGTCCCATGACGTACGCTTCTCCTTTTTTCATATCGTTGTACCTACCCAATACTTTAAGGTAGGGGGTCGGTAGTGTATCTTCGTAATCGCTCGAGAGAGAATTTATCATCAACCATACCGTCTTGGCGAAGGTATGACTTCCTTAGCTTCCCATCATAATCGCCACACTGCACCGGCTCCTGAGGCGTAAGGCTGATCATTTTACTTTCATGTAAAAAAAAAACAAGATACGCTGCGGTTTGTGTACCGATAGAGTGCCCTATGCACCATTTCGTGCAGAAAGGCAATGATGATGATTTTCAAAGAAAGTGGAAAAAAATAATTTATATCTTTGACGAAATGTTTTATTTATGGTATGTGTATTTCAGTCGAAAGTACCTTGCTGAATCTTGAATCAAAACATATTACATATTTATTCAATAATAATGTCTATCTATTCTCTGACGTCATGATGAATAATGTTATTACGAACATTGTTATGTTAACCCCCCCACCCAATACGAACGTGACGTCATATTAGGATAGCCAATCGCGGGCGTTACGTTCGCACTTACCATGTTAATTAGTTATTAGATATTCTTGGTGTCATGGATGTATGAAAAATACCTGAAAAATATATTCATGATCTTCGTTGAATTGACTTATTTTGTCTAAATAGAAGTTCTTATCGAATCCTGCGGCGCTATTCTGAACCGCTCTCACGGCCGTAGAGAACACTTTTATGTCGCGTATTTTGTATGTTACGCGAGGTAAAAGCTTTTTCTACGGTCGCGAGAGCGTTTGGAATATGACCCCTGGACGTCTTGCACAGTACACCAACGTCATTACCACTTAAACACGAGCCAGAGTAGAGATTCCCTTCATTGTCGCATTTCCTTCATGCGGCTGCCACAGACAAAGTAAACAATTAATACAGCTAAAGAATTAAGCTACTCCAGGGGCATGTATACCAACATAATAAAAAATGATAATCAGACTCCACGAACCCGCGAAATTTATAAATCCCCGTTATTTTCTGAACACACCTTGTACATTACAAACTTAAATTCAAGACGTACACATTGTAAAAAAAAAAAAAACACGAAGAGACTTGTCAAAGTAGTAGGAGAATCCTGCTCTGAACTGATCAACATCCAGAGCAACGTTGTCCAGCATAGCGGTAGCCCTTCCAACAGGCGTATCCTTCGGCAGGTTGGTCCTGTATATTGGAACATGAAATAATCTACGCTGACGCTGTCTTAGATAATTAGGGTCAAAAGTGAGTGTAGCTAAAAATCATCTAGATGACAGTTTTCATTTTCATTTCATTTTTTTTTTTGCACCACAACAGGCCAGGAGGCCCAATTACAGTGGTGAATTACATTACAGAACAACCAGGCTTGAGGAAAATCACATTTTTTATTTTTTGTGTTCTCACCGGGAATCGAACCCGGAACCTTCCGTGGACAAAAAAAAGCAAAGCACCATGAATGACCGTTTAAGGTTCAGCTTGTAGTAAAATCCACATTAATGGTATACATTTCATTATTTAAGCGTACAAAACAAAAGAAAACAATAAAAAACACATTAGTTTTTCTAAGTACTTTTACTTTTTTATTGAAATACGAGCATTACAATTATAATTAATATTACTCTAAAAAAATGCAGAATCACCAGTGAATGACCACTACTACCCTAGTAAAAATAATACTCAGATTTAGTTACATCATAACATTATAAAACACCCTAACACATTACAATGTGCATATATTAAAAAAAATGCATAAGAAATAGCATCATTTAAAACACTTACCACACCTTTCCTTATTAAAACACTATCAATCTCAGAACAATAACGGGAAGACGCACTATTACCTTTTAACAACTCACAGTTCAAAACTGATAGATTTGTTTCTTACCAAAAGATGTGTCCGCCTACTGCTTTTGTCGTAGTTTCTAGTGTTAAAAGTTTTTTGACTGGACACATGTAGCAATTATTATTTTATTGTGTTTTATTAACCAATGCTCATTTACTGGGGAGTGGTCATTTACTGGGGGGTGGTCATTTACTGGTGCTTTGACCCTATTAGGATCATACAAACCGATGCTCATCACAATCTCAGGATTATCAACCACACCGCGCAACAGCTGATATAAATGTGCAGTCAAATACACAATTCTTCTAGTCTTTAAACTGTTGTAGCCAAGCATACCCTGGAAAAATTCGGTCGAGAAGAGCCTAGTATAAACCCGCACTCTATCATGTAGAGATATCTCAATAACTTCTTTTGGATTTTTCCCGTCATAAGAGAGTAAGTTTAGTTCATGTGGCCACCAAATCGTCGGCATCGTCATCGAAATCATTATTACAACATATATATATTATAGCTAATATAGTTAATATTGACATTAAATGTTATTATAATATAAAGGAGAATAGTATGTATTTATAAAACAATTTTATAATCTTAATGCGTCAGAACAAAGGTGTTAGAAAATTATTCATGTAAACTTTGCTTTAATAGCTATTGTTCCTGTCAGCCATGTTTTAAATAATACCGATCTCCAAAAAACACATTTGCATTCGAGCCTTTACACCATTTCTGCCAATTCTCATGTTAAATGATTTCCTGAATCCGAATATAACCCCCGTTTTCCCTCCACTTGAACCAGCAACGACAGGTCATAAGCCCTGTAAATGCCTAGACTTCCATATATCTTCTCTAAAATGTTCTCTATCCCTGTTGTAATTTGTTCATCTCAATGAGTCCCTAGGGGATGAAATCTAGTCTTTTGTCTACGAGCATTGGGACAAACTCAAAATATTTTAATACTTTTTTAAGTCGATTTAAAATATTTTATTTATTTTATTTTTATTTCATTGAAATAAACGGCACTTAGTGCATTTTACATATTAGTTACAAATACAATTAAATATTGCAAGGCTTTTCTTCCTTTTCTTTCAATTTTTCAGGTAGCTCATTGTACGTTTTTAAAACCTTGTGCAATGAGTTTAGAGACTGTGTTTTGGTTGACGCGATCTCCTTCAATGCTTGAGGTCCCAGATTCAGGAGTTCACACAACGTGGATGTTAAAACACAGGCAGCATTGGGAATGTTACACAGTGTGTAAAGTGGTCACTTAAACCAGCCAACGACGTGTAATAAGCCCCGTAAAAGCCTAGACTTCTATTTTACCTCCTCAGAATAAAAAATGATTTTGCTCTCTGTTGCAATAAATTTAGATCTTAATAACTCCCTTGGGACGAAATCCAGCCTGTCTGCAAACATACTCTAAACAACGTATTTTTATTTAAATTTATTTCAACAGAGAGGGAATACATTTTTGAGAAGGGAATATGGACTTATGACAGGTCATAAGCCCTGTAAATGCCTAGACTTCCATATTCCCTTCTCAAAAATGTTTTCCCGCTCTGTTGAAATAAATTTAAATATGAACAACTCCCTAGGGAGGAAATCCAGCCAGTCTGCAAGCATTTGGACATAATCAAACGTTGTTGAACGTATTTTTAGTTCGGTATCAAATTTAATAATCATCTCTGTTAAATAAATGTTTTTTTTTCCTTTTGCTTTTCATCTTCAAGCGCGCTCGGTTCTTTTTATTTCCTTTTGTTTCTACAACTCTCTCGCAGTACTCTGCATCCTGTTATTGCGCATCCTTTGTGTTCACAGCAAGCCATATGCATTATCTTCTTTACTCGTGTTATATCCGTTTCTATTTTCGAGTTCCTACTGCTTAAGAACATAGTGCATTGCACAAGTGCCGTGAGTAACAAAACAAATGTGATTTCTTACAAAAGGATATTTTCTTTTTATATGGAGTTCTCGTTCGAATGCCTCATACTTATTTATTCATTTTATTGACTATAATTGGCTATGGAGTACTCGTTCGAGTTTCCCATGCTTATTTATTTATTTATTTTATTGGCTATTGGCTATTGAGTACTCGTTCAAATTGTTTTTACTTATTTATTTATTTTATTGACTTTAATTGGCCATGGAGTATTCGTTCAAATTTCTCATACTTATTTATTTATTTTATTGGCTATAGAGTTCTTGTTCAAATTTCTCACAATTATTTATTCTATTGGCTATTAGCTATTGAGTACTCGTTCGAATTTCTCATACTTATTTATTTATTTTATTGGCTATAGAGTTCTTGTTCAAATTTCTCACAATTATTTATTCTATTGGCTATTAGCTATTGAGTACTCGTTCGAATTTCTCATACTTATTTATTTATTTTATTCGCTATTGGCCATACAGTTCTCGATAAAATTTCTCAAACTTATTTTTCTTTATTTTTTATTTTATTTTATTTTTTTATTTATTTTTATTATTAATAAAACACATAATACCAAAATTAAATTTTATACTCCCAGGAGTTATTAGAAACTCATTTGGGACCGTACATAAAAAAAAAAACATTTTTTTGACAATACACTCATACAAATTAATACATCCGAAATAAAAAGAAAGCATTATTGTATCAGAAACATAAAACACCATCTTATATAAACTACATTAATAATTATCACTATCAAAAAGATTTAAGAATTTTTTTTTAATTGCGAAACTTCTGGATTTTTTTTGAGTTTTTCGTGTCTTAGCTCATTTATTTATTTATTTTATTGGCTATAGAGTTCTTGTTCAAATTTCTCATAATTATTTATTTCATTGGCTATTGGCTATGGAGTACTACTTCGAATTTCTCATACTTATTTATACATTTATTTTATTGGCTATCGGCTATGGAGAATACATTAGAATTTCTCATACTTATTTATTTTATTGGCTAAACAAACAGTGCGAACATAAACCTTGTCAATTTCTTTGTATATAAGTGTAGGACACCCATGCACACACCAAAAAAATTGTCGACACTTAAGACAATAATTTAAATTGTGTAAAATATAAGAAATGAAAAAGATGCATATAATAATAACGACAATTAAATGTCTACTTCTCTTAATATTTCTATGACGTTTGACTTAAATTTACATAGGTACATTGTCAAGAAAACAATCAGCCTCGGTAAATCTATAGTTAAATTACTCGCATAGCCTAGGTATTGTAGATTGTTTTAAATAGTTCGTTGACGCGTTGTCTGTGTAAAACAGAGGATTTTGTCTTGTCGGTCTAGATGGCACACGGAATGGAAGTCTTTCAAGTAGATTAGGGGAATCAATTTTATTGTTTATCACTTTGTTAATTTAATGAATAAATCCGTAGCACGTAACAACAAAATAAATTGTTTTAATTAAATTACAAATTTAAAAGCTTCAAATAAATTAATTTAACAATAGAATCACTATGTAAAGCGCCCTTGAGGTATTTTATTACGAAAATGGCGCTGTAAAAGTTATCCATAATAATAATAATAATATGTTCCGTTTGTACAGTTCCATGGTAACCCACGTTACATCCAACTCATATACTAAGGCCTTTATCTATATAACGTGAAACAATATTTGTTATGTATATCAATGTATATTGAAGATCGATTAAGGAAACATTTAAGTAAAACAGTAATTCAATTAAGGTTAAAAAATATTTTTTAAATATTTATTTTGCTTTGGTAACGCACGTTACATTGTGAGACGTAAAGTTCTGTGCAACTATGTTCTAATTAAAAATGTGAGAAAACTCTCTTTTTTTTTATTTCTATCGATCGGTTTCAAAGATATACAAGCTTATTTATCGACGTATACATAGCTAATTAATTCTATCCTATTTTATTTTATCAGTGTGTACTAAATATTGCGACTCAATATGCATTGGAAAAACTAAAATAATTTTTAATATCAGATTAAAAGAACACTTAAGGCGCCTAAATAATAACACTTTTTTCCGAATTCGCAAACCATCTGAGATATAATAATCATAATTTCAATAAAGACACTAGATTAAAAGTTCTTCGTGTAGAAAATAAAATATTTCATTTAAGACAACTTGTAAATCTTAGAAATTAAAACATCGATTCATAATAAAGAAAAAATAAAAAATAACCAAATAAACAATATTTCCTTCAGTCCACTCCTGTCCAGTTTTTAATATCGTATCCATCTCACATTACGCTTCCCATCCTTATAAGACAAAAATACTCGATTTACAAACTACATATATAGTTTTTAGTAAACATTGTTAAAATACAATAGGATATAATTCATTCGCTAAGTATACCTTGATACATAAGCTTGTGTAGCTTTGAAACCGGTCTGAAATTTAAAAAAAAAAAGTGGTTAAAAACAAAGTTGTTTTTATTTATTTTATAATAATGAATAACCACAAAGTTAGTGCTTCAAGTATTAATTTTTAATTTACTTTTTATTTTAACATTCTGGTTCTGTAATATAAAATTAAATACATATTTCTGAAACTGGTCTATTATGGGCTGTAGCCGGTTGCATCAAAAAAAGTTAACCGTTTATTTTTGTAAAAATGAGTTGTAAAAAAGTTTAACTAAATCAAAAGCAACTCTTTGATACCCGTATGCAGAGACAAAACTTAAGGTAAGGAGAGTACATTCTATTGTCTCCACCTACGGGTTATTCTTCGCATTTGAGATTAGAATGTACTTTCCTCAGCTTAAGTTTTGTCTCTGCATTATGGTATAAGCCTGCTTTGACGAATCTTTTCACCCTATTTTAAGAAATTTTTAAAAATAACTTTTTTCTATGGAACTGGGCCTAGGGCCAGGTGCATGGAAAAAAAAATAGTTGCATTTTTGTCAAAATGGGTTGTCTTATCTTACTCGTTTAATGCAACCCATTTTGTCCATTTTAACGATGACGTAACAGTAATTAAATTTTGTTAAACTAAATTATAAATATAAAGCTGAAAAATTTAGGTCGTAATGCGTTTTCTATCGTATTATTTTTTTAATGATTTAATATAATTATTTCTTTTGTTTTCTTAATTCTTGAATATATGTGACTAAAATACGCTATTTACTAAGATCGTTTGTCTTTTAAAGACACCATTTAAAGAAGTGCATTGACACCAGTTAAATGATTTATTTACATATTTCGTGAGAAATTTTGCTGAATTCTTGATGTGTCACAGTATTTATTATTGTCATATCCTTGTCTTTGTTTAGCTTTGTAGTTTGTTGATTTAAAAATACAAAGAAAAATCCATTTATTAAATATTAATAACGTTTGTTTTGAAAAGAAAATGCATTTACAAGGCTTATACTTATCTTTGACTGGCCTATGCAAATTTTCAGATATTGATCTTTTCTACGTCTTTTAAAACATATCAAACATTATTTGAATCGGGTTGTGGCCCCGTGGCTAGTGTTGCGGACTCGTGGATTAGAGGTCCGAGGTACGAACCCCACTCTACCCCAACTTGATTCCCATTTTCTAATAGTGAGTTACATATTTACAACTCGTTGATAATGGTCATAAAATTGAAATATTCGGGTAAATCATAAGAACGCAAATATTTCTTTATTAAAATATATGTATATATATATATTTACGATATATGATAAATATCTAGTTATATTGTATGCGTCCCGGCGGATGAACAATACAGTTCTGTGTGTACCAGAAACCTGGACGAGTGTTTTCGACTCGATTCGAATTGTCAGTCTTAGGTAAAAAATCTGAAAAAGGAAATCGAACGGGGATTAACCCGACCTCGTATTGTATTTTATTATATATATGTATGTGTATGTATGTATGTATGTGTATGTATGTGTATGTATGTGTATGTATTTATATGTATATGTATTTATATGTATGTGTATGTATGTATGTATGTGTATGTATGTATGTATGTGTATGTATGTATGTGTATGTATGTATATATATGGATGTGTGTGTGTATGTATGTATATGTATGTATGTTGTATGTGTACATTTATATGCATTTTTGTTTCTTTTTTCATTCTTTTATATTTACTTACTATTTATTCTTCTTCTCTTCCTTCCCTATTTTTCCATCCCACTTCCTTTCACCCCTAGCGGACTGTAAGTTTTGTTTTTTTATATTTTTGTTTCTATATGAAACCTATAATTAGTCGTGTTATTTGTTGTTATTATTTATGTATTGTTTATTACTATGACTGTGTTGGTTTCAAAAATAAAAACGTAAATTCGATCTGTATTATTCTTTACAATCTATTCCATTTCGTCATCTTTCGACCATTTTGGATCGGTGCAGTCGGGGCGCAGTTGTATGCTAAACAAATGCATGTTCTCTTGGATCGTTACCCGCCTTTTACTGCTGGCAGATCCACTCGAAAATTCCTTAAGGCACTTTATAACATGTATTTTTCAAGACGTCTTCCTTATTCTTACATCGCATTACTGATGCGACCCTTTGACCAAATATATCCATTTACACAGGAGAGATATGCAACAAACAACTCGGAAATATAATGCCTGAATTGAAACGAATCGAACATTACCAAGGCGTCCTTTTAAGATGTTGTGCAATAAAGTCTCTTTTTACTTTTTGTCTTCATGACTAATTAAGTGCATTTGACATATCTTTTTTAAAGGTGTAAATGTATTCTTAGCTGCATGATTGACTGTCTGCTTTCTCGTTTCGTTCTTTTTATAAGGTGTTTGTATTTTAGTTGTCTGAAAGGAATGCAAATCGGCTCAATGTGTCATTTGGTAGGGTACTTGTTAAGCGCTTCGGCATTTCAAATTTCGAACATTGGGCATAGTTATCTTACGCGCGTGCGTAGTGCGGTGTGTGGAAAAGTCGGCGTCGGTTTTTCCGTAGAAGAAAATATTTCGGTCACGTGACTATTATTTATTGTTTTTTGCGATTGATAATATATTATTACATGTATGTGAAGTTGACGAAGCAAGTGATTTTGTGTTAGTGATGTTTCAACCAAATTGGCTTTCTGAATAGGTACTTATGTACGGTATTCAGTCACATATAACATCGAAGCTAAAAATCGTATCATTTGTCATTACCGCTTTCCCATATTTATTTTTAACATATGAAAGAAATGGACAACATGAAAGATAAGAGAATATGGAGTCTAGATGTTTACAATGCCCGAAACATGTCATTTATTTATTTATTTATAAAATTCCATTACTACACAAATATTCATTTTCATATTACTTGCTAAAATTTTCCCTGTTCTGTTGGTACTTTTATGTACATGAATTTAAATCATTGAATAATGGTATTGTTTGGGTTATGACGCACCATTGACTGGTTCAAATAGCCAGTTAACACACTGTCTACCATTAGGCCTATGTTTAAACATCTATTTTTCTACAATTCTTCCACCCGTTGAAGGTAAAAACCCTAAAGTAGTCATATCTCCACTTCTCCGCGATCTCAAAAATTTGAAAAACCCTTTGTATAAGGCGTTTAAAAAAATTCAAAAAGCGTGATGCAACTATCATCATCATCATCATTCATTCATAAATGGTGCTTAGGGCACTGTATTGGTACACCAATAGCAGAGTATCTTGATATTTTTTTTTGTTACAAGAAGTTTTAACAAAATAAGTTTTTTTTATGTGTACATTATATTGTATTGCTAAAATATTTAAAGAGAAAAATCCCTGCAAAAAAACTGCGTTTGCAGTTTGGCGGGAATTAAATGAATGTTAAAAAAATAAATAAAATGCTTCTGTAAAAAAACAACGGAGAAGGATTTTTTTTATAAATGATATTTTTTCTATACAATTTTCTAATTCCCTACCATCAATGCAAACTGCATTCTACACAACTAATAATAAAGGAACATTGATAAAAAAAAATTTAAAAAAATTTCATAAATATAATAAATCTGGTTAAAAAAAATATGTTATTATTTTATATTATTTTTACATCTGAGCATGTTTTTTATTCTTTATTTCAATTCTTATCTTTTAATTACTTTTACAAATTTTCTTCATTTTTTATTTTAACATTTTTAAACAACTTCTGTTTGTGTTTATTTTCCTTTTCTTTTTTGTACTTTAATTAATAACCTTACATATAATTACTTTATAATATGAAAACTTTACTGGTCCATTAGAGTTAAGTCTAACTACTAACTAACTAACTAACTAACCATCACGCCATTTCCCCAGGGGGGTAGGCAGAGAGGATAGAACGCCACACCACTCTGTCCTGGCACACTTCCTTTGCTTCCTTCACATTCATACATCTTCTCATGCACGCACGTCGATTATTCCGACTTTTCACATGACCACTTTCAAGAATTTGTTGTACTTGTAACTGTAACTATGTAACTGTACTGTATGTTTTCTAAATAAAAGAAAATAATAAAATAAATAAAATAAAAATATATCAATGTAATTGTAATGCTTGCGATTTAATCTACATACATTGGAAAAACTTAAAGAAACTTTAATATTAGAGTAAAAAAATACTTAAGGTGCGTATACCTTGACGAAGAATATTGTTTGCTTGGAAACCGGTCGGTGAAAAGTTTTTTTTAAAAGTTGTAAAAACAAAGTTAGTGCTTCAAATATAAAATTTATATGGTTGGCTTAGTTTGATAGTCTATAAGCAATTTTTTTTTAATCTTCCTCATTACCCATAAATTAAAATTCCAATTTATTCGCGCTACTGACGTGTTTCATTATACGTTATTGATTACCAATCGAAAGTTTAACACGACGAAAATACATCCTGTATAAAAAGCTAAAAAAATAAATAACTTTTCTCGTTCAGTTTCAGTTTGCAGTTAAGTTTGCATCACGTGCACAAGCATCGTGAATCACTTCGGCAAATGAGACGCTATCGCATTCCTCTCGCAAAGTGATTGCACTTTGGCACAAGGAGTCATTTGAGATTACAACATTACTTTCTTGAGTACGTCTAAATTTTAGTAGACAATTACTGCATTAGATTTTACCCGTCATGGAATTTTGCAAGATTGATGTATAACTACTGCCGTCATAAGAAAAATATGACAAAAATAGTTGAATACATTAATATTATTATTATTATGGATAACTTTTATAGCGCCATTTTCGTAATGTAGTACCTTAAGAGCGCTTCTCAAAGTGATAATTAGAATTTATTTTAACCTTTTAATTTGTAATTTAAGTATAACAATTTACTTTATTATAACATGCTACGGATTTATTCAAATGATTGATTGAAGTTTTTTCCGAAACATAATTTCACTCTCACAGTTTCGCACTTCTGCTGGGAAAGCATTCTATGCCATAGGAATTTCATTCCTTGCGACCGCAAATGCGCGTTTACCGAATTTAATGCGCTGTTTGCGAAGAGGTATAATAACCTTTCCTCTCGACGTAGATGTAGCTGATCTAAACGTAAGACGTCTGTCAGCTAGTTCACCCGGAATGCATAGTTCCCTTAGATATTCTGAAGCAGAGTTGTGCAGTGATTTATGTAAGCCAACAGAGTTTGTATTCCACCTTCTGTGGAAAACGAAGCCAGTGTCATTCCCGAAGTAGTGGACATATATGTATATACTAGATGCCGAACTAGACGGTCTACTCAGCTTAAGTTCCGGGACTTAACTTGTGGTCAGTAAATGTGAAGCAGCGTAAAAAGGCGCGACATACAGCTTTGAATTCACAGTAAACTGGCATAGACATTTAGATTTAGAGTAAAAACTCTGCTGCGTGTTTTGCACGGCAATGTTGACGCGACAACACTTATTTTTTGGAACATAATTTCAAACTTATGTTTTATGAAGCATCGTCTACATTTAATTAAACCTCAGTGGTTAAATATGTTCTACAAGAAATTTCGAACCATTTGATATATAGCAGTGAGCTGTTAAAATATTATTTCAGTACGGAAAACGATATAGGGCCTTACTTATAAATCTGGTATAAAGTTACGCCCAGACATAGTGGTAGAATGAAGATGGAAATACCATCGATGTTCTACTACTGTAAAAAGAATAGTGTTCCCATCAGCATTCTACCACTTTGCCCAGGCGTAACTTTATACCAAGTTTATGAGTAAGACCCTTAATGTTTTTAAAGTTTTTTTTTAACCAATAACACAGTATTTAGAGATCCAAAAGCCAAAACTTAGTGTAGATATGACACACACAGGTTTTTTGCTTTACTAACAATTGATATAATGTGTTTTTACTTTGCATAACTATGATAAATACTAAAACGCGTCATATCTCAAAATACAACTTTTGCAAATACCTGCCTTTTTTAATTTTAATATTTGAAGCACTAACTTTAGCTAATTAACTAATAACTGGAGCTAATAAAGCAAGTATTTTTTTCCTAAAATAAACAATATTTCTTTTAGTCCACTGTCTAGTTTCGAAAATATCCATCTCAAATTACCACCATTAAAGGAAAAAAAAACCTGATTTATAAGCTCCACGTGTAGTATTTATTAAACATTGGTAAAATAAAATAGGGTATAATTAATTAGTTACGTAAACCTTGTTTGCTTTGAAACCGGTCGGTGGAAAAAAATAAAATTAGTGGTTGAAAAAAAAGGTTGTTTTATTTATTTTATTAACTGCTTTTTTGTTTATGACTGCAGACAAGTGGTCACTGAAATTGCATCACTCAACATTTTGAGGTTTTTTAGACATTGCATCAAGTGTAAATGATTTTTTTAAATATGTTTATCAAATACTTTTTGCCAAATGTGTCGGGAATAAAACCATAGACCTGTCGAATGGTAGGCAAACGCGATTACCGTATGACATACGTGAAACTTAAGATAATACATAACTATGAATTATTCATATCATATATTGTAATTAGTGCAGTGGTAAAAATGAAGCTTGATGATTCTTTGTGTTTGTATTATAATTCATTTTTCCTGTTTATTCTACTGTTCTTCATCTTCAAATGCTATCGCTTCATTCATTGGATCAGAGGTAAGTTACCATTTAAAATGTATATTACTTCTTTTGATTAATTGAATGAATAATAAAATTAATTTGATAATTTAGTAATGCATTAATTTACGCAACCATAGAATAAGAATCATATTTTACTACATCGGACCGTGTCCAAAAAAAGCCCCACTTTGCAACACTTTTGCCGCGCGCATGCGTGAAATCGCCGCGTAATCTTGCCAGATCGCGAAAAATATAATCATAACACAAAAGTATACATATATATTTATTTTTTTAAAAAGCAATATTCTAATTTATCTAAAATATTATTGTATACGCGGTAACATTGATTGACACAATAGAGAACTGTTTCTTTAAGATCCTAGCAGTATTTCTAAACTTTAAAAGGACACAATACGGCGTAGTTGAATTCAAATCAGGAGTTGCGTACTGAGCGACGTCTACAATGAAACTAATTGGTCAAAACGTGAACCTACTCATTTATGAGTATTTGAGTTGCCTTCGGTTTGATGTGCGTATGCGGTTTCTGGACTATTCTTAATTCTATGATTGAAGCAGAACAGTGAACCTGACCAAATTTGAAATTTAGCAATTCCTTCTCAAAAATGTTTTCCCTCTGTTGCAACAAATTTAAATATGAACATCTCCCTAGGAAGAAAATCCTGCCAGTCTGCAAGCATTTGGACATACTCAAAACATTGTTGAATTAACTACCTGGTAAAAGAAGAAGTACACAAAATTGGAAAATTGTTTTCAGGCGTTGCCTAGTAGGTGATTTGGTTCAGCCGGATGAATCTCACCCGCATGATAAAGGTTTCAGCTCTTTTACTTCAAAAACGTCAACAGATGGAAGAGTTGAGGAAACGTGGATGTTCAAACATAGGCAGGATGGTGAATGTTACACAGTGTGTATGACAGGTCATAAGCCCTGTAAGTTCCTATACTCCCATATTTCCTTCTCACAAATGTTTTCCCTCTCCGTTGCAATAAGTTTAAATAAATACATTATTTTTTTTTGCAAATTATAGTGATATTGGTACATTTGAAGCAAAAGCTATGCTAAAAAATGAATGTACAAAAATATTCTAAAAAATAGACTCATTTTTCGACATAAACATTTTGACGATTGATTGACCGTAGTAATGCAGAAAGCAGCCATTCCACAATTTTGAAAATATATATATTGATGTTATTGGGTGCAGTAAGGTCAATTCTATGTTTTTCTTAAAACAACCAGACTTCAAAATTCACATTCTACTGTGAATAATAATATTTTTAACATCTTTTGTAAAGGTTGTCTGAGTCTTTTGTTTAGTTTTGTCTGGTAGTTTATTGTATAATTTCAGTCCATGGTTTATAAGTCTCGATTGTCCTTTTCTCGTTTTAAAAGATTGTATATGATATTTTTCTGATATTCTCGTATCGTGTTCATGTTTACTTCAGTTTTTTTCAAGTTTTAATTATTCGTCTTAAGATTCTAGTTTAAAGAGTTCAGTTACATTTTATTGTTTAGTTTGTTCAAAAAGTTCTTTAGTTGCTGTTAGATAGGGAAGGTCATATACTAACTTTAATATTTTATTTTGCTGTCTTTGTAGTCTGTTTATGTCATTTTGATTTCCTGTTCCCCATAGTAGTTGCATATAACATATTTTAGTTTTTACATAGGCTTCATACATTATTTTTTTTCCTTTATTGGAACAAAGTTTTTGATTTTAAAAAATAGACTCGATAAAGTCGCCACTTTGCTTAATTCATTGTTGATATGAATTGTCCATGTCAATTGTCTGTCTATTGTTAGTCCTAAGTATTTAATATGTTCAATTTCAGTTAGTCGTTCATTATTTATGTAAGCATCTACTTTGTGACATTTTTTTCTAGATTCAAAATGGATAATATTGCTTTTTTTTTTCATTTAGTGTAAGTAAGTTTGTGTTTGTCCATTTAGTCAACATAGAAAGGTCTTCGTTTATGTCATTGTTTGTTAATACGTCTGTTTGATTTTTATAGAAAAGTCCAATGTCGTCGGCATACATAATAATTTTCCCTTTAAAATTATTTATTTATTTAACTTTTTGTACATAATGTTATTTGTACATTGGCGGGCTTATTGCCAAATGGCAATTTCTTCCAACCAACCAAAATTATACAGTGATAAGTCATTAATATATAAAATATATAATAGTGGACCCAAAATAGATCCTTGTGGGACTCCAAAATTTACTGTTTGTATTTTACTTTTTTTTTCATTTACAAAGGTATACTGCTTCCGATTTGTTAAGTATGATTTTAGTAGTTTGTATTCTTGAGATTTTACTCCTATATCATTTAATTTTTTTATCATGGTCTCAATGTGAACCGTATCAAAAGCTTTTTAAAATCTAATATTACTCCTGTGGTTGGAATTTTAGCATCCATATATGTTTGAATATAATTAATTAAATTTACTAGAGCGGTTTCAGTTCCTTTTTTTTTTCTTGAAAACCATGTTGGTTTAAGCATATTACATTGAGATTTTTAATATGTCCCATTAATCGTTTATGAATTTAATTTACGGAAAAAAAGATAAGACTTAATCTTGTGCAAAATCCCTCGCTGCCTCAGAGGTAGTTTGTTGTTATTTGGCGGCCTCCGTGGTGTAGTGGTCAAGACGCTTGACTCACACACGAAAGGTTCCGGGTTCGATTCCCGGTGAGAACACAAAAATTAAAATGTGTATTTTCTCAAGCCTGGGTGTTCTGTGATGTAATTCACCACTGTAATTGGGCCTCCTGGCCTGTTGTGGTGCAAAAATAAAATAAAATAAATAATAAAAATTGTGGAATTTATTCGGTATCCACTGCTTTAATACCAGAACACCGTTGAATTTTGTTAAAAGTATGAGTATCATTACTGCACTTTATTATTTTTATTTTTTCCTTAACTACCTTGAATTACTCTATTTATTTATTTATTTTATTTTATTGAAATAAACGGCACTTAGTGCCTTTTACATATAAGTTGCATATAATAAAATACATACATGTAAGTGAAATAAGTAAAATATATTATTTAAAATAAATTATTACTAAACAGTTATTTACAAATTAAGGAGTAAAAAAAAATATACACGGTTTAAAAATAATATTACTTGTTATAAAAATACTTGAAAAATTAAATACTTTGTGATAGAAATATTTTGAATCTGTAAAAAAAAGAGGAAAATAAAAACTGAGAAAGCAACACATATTCATAAAAAAAAATTAAAATAATTTTGAATAACATTAAATGAAGATTTTTCTTTTTTAAATTACATGCATTATTATTTAAAACTACTACTTAGGTAACTAATATAAACATACATATAAATACATACTGATAAAAAAATTGATAAGAGAAATATTTTAAACTTTTAAATAAAATCAAGAAAAGAAAAGAAAAAAAAAACATTAAAAAAGAAATTCAAACAATTTTGAAGAATACTTATTGATAAAAAAAAATTGTTATCTTGAACTATTAGGTACTAGCTTCTCCCACCCATGAAATACAGGTGAAGGAATTATATAAGGACATTAAATCCATCTAATCTTCACATTCGTTTGAAAATGCCCTAACAAGGCGAAACAATTGTCACGAAATTTTTGTTTTTATATTTGTAAAAATAAAACAAAGTGTTCAGTAGACTCAAATCAGTGTTTGATTTCTTATATTATAAGTTTAAATATGGAGCTCTACAAAATAAACACCAAATCAATCAATAGAATGTATATTATGACAATGTAATTCAGAGAAGTGCAGTAAGTGAATGCACTCTCTGCAGCTGTAATTTCAAGGCTGGCCTGTGACATTTTACATTATGTCCGAATGGTCGTCCAGTGAACTCGCCCAATAATACTTCCTGACTATAATCGGATGTCAAATCGCAAAACCCAGTAAGTAACTGACAAATTTAATAAAATCCACATATTTGCTATTCCGTAGTTCATCGTGATCATCAAACCCTTATTCTTTATTTAAATGTTCAATACAGCACTACTGCCAATTAAAATGTACACATATTATTTGGTAATTACAAAAATATGTTTTAAAAAAAGGCCCCATAGATAATAACGGTCCAACATACAGTCCATAAAAACAATAGTAAACAAAGACGAATCAGTCGCTAATACACATTATGAAACATAGTAAAAGAGGAATATTCTAAAACTGGTAATCCCAGCATAGAAAAGATCCACCTCTCTCGGTAGGCTGTTTGACTTACCGCATTATTACATAAGCACTTATCCGCACCTATTGGTGCATACGGCACTGCATTTTTAAATCAAATGTCACGATCTCGATCATTGTTACCATCGCGGTGCAGAATTTTTTTTTCCTTAATTTTCTAAGTAATTGTTGACATCTAATTGATAATAGAAAATAAACTATTTTATATGACAGTACATTAATGTTGACATTTTTTAATGTAGTCAGCTCGTATTAGGGTAAATTTAACTGCCCATAATCGAGCAAGGAACATTCCGTTTCTCGATAACAACTTTAAAATCGAGTACAGTGGAGTTCCGTTTATCTGAACTTCAGCCAAATATTCGGATCTTTTTCTTCTTCCCCTTGGTCTAGGTCATATGACCCGTCTCTGAGGGAGGGCTATCCTGGGATGATGACATCCAGCTTTCCTTCCATCCTTTTGGCGGCCTTCCTGGTAGTCTTCCGCCGCAGGAGATCAGACTGAATGATTTTCGCTAGCCTCGCATCTTTCTTGCTGGCCCTCCAAAAGCGCCTTCTGCTTCCTTTTCACCTCACTATGTCTTCGACACCACAGACAAACCTTATAGTTTCATTTCTGATTCGATCTCTAAGAGTTCTGTCTTCGATGGAGCGTAGGGTTCTTGTTTCCGCTCCTCTTAGAAGGCCTTTTGTCCTGTCGGTGTCGGCTCTCACTTCCACCCCGTAGGTCATGATCGGTCGACGCACGTCTCGTACATCCTGACCTTACTTTCAGTCAGCATGCGTTTGTTTCTCCGTGGAGTGTCCCGCAAGCAGCCAGCTACAGCTGTGGCTTTATTAGTCTGCGCTCGCACTTCACTATATAGGTCACTGTTGCTGGAGATTTGTAGACCGAGGTATTTTTTGTATTTTTTAAAATATATATATAAATTTTTTTTTATTCAGAAAACATACAGTCATACAAAATAAGTATTAAAAACAACATTTTTTTAACATAAAAAGACCAATTAAGTTTTCATAAATTAAAAATATATAAACATTAAATGTGACAAAAAAATAAAAAATAAATAAGAATTTTAAGTGAGAAAAGAATAATTGTTGACATTTGCGTTTTCCGTGGAGGTAATAAATTGAAATAAATAAAAATACCGAATGTACACTCCGAGCCATCCACGCACACACATGAACGCACATATAAAACATACACAAACATACACATTACATGCGGCACATATACAATAGCATAAACCACTCAAGATGCACATTCAGCAACTATCCCAAATAATCGACCCCATGAAGAAATTTTCTGTACAAATGCAACGTGCAGTTAAAAATGTCTACATCAATACTGAGTCCGTTATAATTTCTACAGGTACGTCTAATTAATGAATTCGAGGTATAATTGTTTTTACAAGTTGGTACATAAAAAAGGGAATTTAATCTAGTATAGCGAAGAGGACAACGGAAACCAATATTTTGTAAAAGATACGGCGAATCAACCATATTATTGAGAATTTTTGAAGAGAAAAATTAAATCATATGTGAGGCGCCCTTTTTCAGGCTCCTTATAAATTTCTTTTGAATGTTTTCAATTTGATTAATATATACATTATATTGAGGGGACCATACTAATGAAGCGAATTTGAGTTGATTTCGCACATAAGTATAGTAAAGAAGTTTGAATGTATTTGGTGATGAAAATGGCTTGGAGATTCGTAAGATAAACCCTAGAAGTCTGTACGCCTGTATTTTATTGACATAAACGGCAAATCTGCATTTTATAAACATTTATAATACTACATATTTGGCTTAATATGTATATATAAATTTTTTAAAAACATAAATTTCCTTATACCCAAGATTTATATAAAAAACAGTAAACCTTAACATTATACAAGATAAATATTTAAAAAAATACCTTAAAATAATACAGCATATTCGGTAGAAAGTTTAAATAATAAAACATTCTACAGTAATACAACAAGAAAATCATAAGTACTGTTTCATACAGCTGGGCAAAGTGAACAAAAAATTGTGTATATTATGAAATGCATGAATAAATAAATATAATTACCATTCACCATCTTTGAAAAACTTCAAAAGGTTTGTTCTATAGGAACAATACCCTACACTAAATATATCAGATACGTGGGAATAACTATTGCCGAGTTCATGAAGTCTATTTGAAACGGCATTACAAGTATACACTGTCCGTGAATTGTTGCTACAAAACGGTGGCACCTGTCTAGTCATTCTTCCAGGCACCCAGGTATGTGAATATTCGGATCGTTACCATGAAATAAAAAATAAATATGTTGTTCTAACAAATATGCGGGATCTCGCTGCTCGTAAACGTGTTTCTTCGTCAAAGCAATTAACTTTGCTGGACATGCTTAAGTAAGTTTTTAAAGTGATTCCAATTCGAAATTTCAAATTCACAAATTGTTGTTTGGCCTTCCTGAAAATTTTCTTCTATCACACTTACTAGGTTTTGATATATGACTCGCGTAATATTATTGTGTGTTACGTGCGACATAACGCCCAGCAACTATTTCGGTGGTCGTCTGACCCGGTTGCTATCGACGGTAAACAAAATGCATTCTGAATTATCTAACAATTATTCGTTAATAAATAAATAAATACTCGTTAGGTGCCAGTCCAGGAACAATAAAATATTACAACGTACCCCAAAACCAATAAGTAAAACCAATGACTCCATCTTAGAACCGGCTGATTGTACAAGGTACAAAAATAAACTTAGAAACTGTACGATAAGCTACCTGAAGAATCAAAAGAAAAGGAAAGAAAGCCTTGAAATATTTCAAATCAACTTTAAAAAATATTACAATATTTTGAATTTGGCCAAATGTTTGTAGACAAAAGACTGAATTTCACCCCCCAGGGAGTCATTAAGATGAACTAATTACAACAGGGATGGAGAACATTTTATAGAAGGGATATGAAAGTCTAGTCATTTACAGGGCTTATGACCTGTCGTTGGCTGGTTTAAGTAGCCACTTTAACACTTTGTAACATTCACCATTTTCCCTATGTTTGAACATTCCATATTTCTTAAATTCTTCCATCTGTTGATTTAAGTGAAGTTAAAGAGCTAAATCTTTAATTATTGTGAAGAGATTCATCTGTGGCCTTATTCTGTAACTAATTCGTTTCGTAAATTCATTCGTATCGCATGAGAGGGAACTGTACTTTTCATACCTTCCTTTAACATCCTCTCTTTCCCACCTGCTGACAAGCTTCTAGTACGCGGTGTCTCAGGGCCAGACCGCGAAACTTACTTGTCGAAAGTAGGAATAATCGGCGTGCGTGCATGAGAAGATGTATGAGGTCTGTATGCAGAGTGATGTGGCGTTCTATCCTCTCTGCCTACCCCTACGGGGAAACGGCGTGATTGTTTGTTTTTTAATATTTATATATGCATATATTTTTTTCTCTTCATTATAAACAATAATTAATAATAAAAATAATGTGACCCCATGCCTAGGGCACTTAACAATATACTTTTTATATTGAATTTTAATAAAAAATGCACAAATATTGATTTATTTATTAATCATATTTTTTCTTATATTCCATCCTTAAAACCAGCAATCATGTTTAAATATATTTATGATGTTTGTGATCGCGATTTAGATGTTTTACCACCTTTTTAATTATGATACCTTTCGTAAAGGTTTTAAAGCATACTTTTTTAAGATGCCTTTGTGTGCAGTTTTTATTTTTCGTGCATCCGATATCCCAAATCGCTTTAACTAACCCGACAGTGTTGAACAAAATCAACTAAAATAAAAATAAAACATAAATCGAACAAAAGCGTTTGTCTTGGTCAGAGATTCCATTCGTTGACTCACGACATTTCGTGCCTTTCAAGTAGCTGGCAAAACTAGCGATTTCTCAAAAAGTCTTCCGAGATTGTAAGATGTGTTATTATTTTCAACTCGTGTCTTTCGTCCGGCGGATTCGGGGCCAGGTAAAATCCGTGCACAATGCAATTTAGCGGACGCACCGGTGAATGTCGGACGCGCAGGACAGTTGAATCACGACTTTTGATGATTGTGGTCGAAATAGCATAATAGGTCAAGTGTATTTTGAATTTGGCGATAGCTGTTTCGCGTTGGATAATTGGTTTCTGTTTTAAATGCCCCAATTTTACAAGCAAATGAAAAGTAATTAAGATGTTTTTTTGTAATCCTATAAAAAATTCATAGAATGATTTTGACTATGTGCATTGTGATGTGAATGTTTATCCACAGTTTGTGCTATCTTTTTAATAACGGGAATCAAACTTTACATACAATACTTATCGTTTCTTGGGAGTACAATGCAATAACAACATTGCAGTGGTTAAGTGGTATGTGCTAATATGGTAAGTTATTTTATCCTTTGCTTTATTGTCGTTTTTTTTATTTTTGCACATTCTATAATTTGTGAGGTTTTTTAAAATGATACAAATACACCTTGATCGCGAATATCTTTTTTACCCTTCAAATATTATCAGTATAATGGAAACAATGCAATGTAATTTTTTAGCTTATACGAGAAATAACTACCTTATATTTTCTGGAATTAAAATTTCCTTATTTCTTTTAATTTTTTTAAAGATTCAACTATAATGGCTATGTATAAAATGATGGCCAGTGAATGGCTACATCCACAAATAAAAATATAAAATTGAAAGGTAATAATTGTATAATTTTTTTTGAAAACCTTATAAATATATATAAGTATTTTGTTGGATAGTTGAAATAAAAAATTAAAAAATATGTTTGTGAGAATAATTCCGATTAAGAAATGAAACAAATCAACCTTGTTTTTTAAGGAAAACAGAATGATATAATGTATCGAGTATAAAAAGCAGTACATACATTCATTTGATGATTTTTTCAAAAATATTTATTTATGCTTTCTAAATTTATTTCATAACACCTTAAAAACTAATATAAACATTTAATAACATGACTTTTTTTTAATAAAAATTTCTCAATAACATATTTTTTAAAATTAATTTGAAATATTTCGATATTTTCTATCTCCGGTATTTCTTCAGGTAACTTGTTGTACAGCTTCAATCCAAATTCTTGAGTTTACTTTACCATATTGATGTGCCATATATATGTTTTTTATAAATATTTTTTATAATTATTTTTTATGTTTCTAATCCTATATTTGTGGTGAAATATTCATGTGTCTGTGTCATATAATTGCTCGTCCCACCTCAACACAGGACTTTTAGTCCCATGGAGTTGGGACTTATTGTCTCAAATAATGTATAATAAACTTATGTATGTAAATAAATAAATAAATGTACAATGAGATTTGAGATTCTGTTTTTCTCCTCATTGGTAATCTTATCTTTTTTTATTCCTTAAAAATATGTATTCATTTAAGCGATTAGCGCAGGTGTGAAAGCAGTTTAACTGTGCCATTGTCTGCAGTTTTTTTCCGATAGTCGATTACAATTTTAAAGTTCATTTTTCTCGCCATATCACATCTTCTTCATCAACTTCTTTTCTGTTCAAGATGCCAGACTCTTTAACAAGAAATATTACTTATTATTTGTATATATACATAAGAAGTAAAACACAGTATACAAAAAATAAAGGATAATTATATAGCAATGAAATACATATTAACAGTAAAAATAGTAAACAAAAAATCCCACAAAGGCATGGCCTGTTCGTGGGTATACAAGATATGTTGATGAATTTTTGCTCCTATAATAAATAGACCGGTATAATATTTTTTATTACTAAGAGAGAGAGAATAAAATATTATGTAAATGATTATAAGGTACCTTTTTATTAAAAAAAAAAAAAAGCCCAAAAATGTTTCTTATTTTTAAAGGACAACAAAATACATATATATCATAGAAAAAAAGAGTTTATATCTTTAGTTTAAATCCAGGAAAGTGTGTGTTTTTAAAAAGAAGGAAAATTTTGAAAGTTTGGGATCAATAAAATATTATCAGTAAAAAAATAATTAAACGATTTTGGGCCTATAAAATATGCATGTCTCTGTTCTGGCCTCTGATGAATGTCGATAAATCGAATGAGATGGTTTTTGAAAGAAATGAAAGTATGACCAAACGTGAAATCACCGTGAATGGGGTTATACTAAAGCAGGTGGAAGAATTCGTGTATCTGGGAAGTATGTTTACTAGGGATGGAATGACTGATATTGAAAGGAGGGTGAGTGCCGGAAACAGAGTGAACGGTGCACTGAAATCAACCTTGGCAAATAAATGTTTGTCGTGAGAGGCAAATTTGAGATTTGGCAGATATACGAACATTCAGCATATGTTGACGATGCCGAACATGCTTTCGGTAAAGCAAAGAGTAATTTTAAATACTTTAGTGTTAATATTTAAATGAACAAAATACATTATTGCCCGAATACATGTTTTGTGATGTTCAGCGTAATGACGAAATTCATCGCTATCCTACGGGGGGTGGTGAGGGTTTCAGACTCCCCAAAACAAAAATCCAGGCAACTCAAAACAATCTGTACCATGAAGGACTTAGGATGTTTAATGAGTTGCCTGCGGAGATTAGAGATGCTGGGTCCATCGCATCGTTCCGTGGGATGGCGATGAGTTTTGTTAAAAACAAACATCCATATGGGTAGAGTGTCATCGGAAAGCGTCGGGATTTTAAAACAATGATTTGTTTTTGAAATTATTTTTACAACAACAACAAACCATCACGCCGTTTCCCCGTAAGGGTAGGCAGAGAGGATAGAGCGCGATATCGCTATGTCTTTGCGTACACATCTTGCTTCCATGCATCTTCTCTCATGCACGCGCGCCGATTATTCCGACTTTTGATTCATATGTCCATCTTCAAGTATTTGTTGGATTTGGTCGTGCCATGTCTTTCTCGGTGTTCCTCTATTTCTGCATCCATCAACATTCGCATTGTAAATATTCTTAGCCGTTCTTTCGCTGTCCATTCGTTCTACATGTCCAAACCAGCGCAGTGCTCCTCTTTTGATTTTGTCAATAATGCTTGTCTCAGCCTTACATAATGTACGGATCTCAACATTTGTGCATCTATCGTACATAGTTTTACCACACATTCGCCTGAGAGATCACATTTCGACAGCATTTAGCCTACTTTCATCCCTGTTTTTCCAAGTCCATACTTCGCTCCTATACATCAGGGTCGGGACCAGGACTCCGTTTTGAACTGCTGATTTTGCCTCTTGTGACAAACATTATTTTTATGCATATGTATATATATATATATTTTGTTTATTAGTCAAGGTATAAATAGATGTTCAAATTTCATTTGTACAAATGTCTAAAATAAACAATACAAAATTAGCAGTTCACAATAGAGTCCTAGTCTCGACCCTGATGGTATGGGAGCGAAGTATGGACTTGGAAAAACGGGGATGAAAGTAGGCTGAATGTTGTCGAAATGCGATCTCTCACACGATTGGTTGTAAAACTATGTACGATAGATGCACAAATGTTGAGATTTTTACATTATGAAAGGCTGAGATAAGCACTATCGACAAAATTAAGAAAGGAGCTCTGCGCCGTTTTGGACATGTAGAGCGAATGGACAGCGAAAGAACGGCTAAAAATATGTACGATGCGAATATTGATGGATGCAGAAATAGAGGAAGACCGAGAAAGACATGGCATGACCAAATCCAACAAATACAGGGACATTAGGGTGGGCCGATATTTTTTTTTACGAAATTTAAAATTTGAAAGGGCTCTAAAAAGTTGCCTTCTGAATTACTCGGAATGCAAAAAATATCAAACAAATATTCGATACTACTCTTGGCTCTCAACCAGAGATTTAAGTTTCCGAAAAAGACGATTTTTTGTGCTAAACCGATCATTTCGTATTTCAGTAAGAAAGTCAGTCTAATCAAATTTTACAATGTGCATTGAACCTTATGGAATAAGCATCTAGGGGCGTGAGTCGCACACTGTTTAGTAATAAATGGGTAGCATTGTTTTCGTCAATATTAGCCAGGCGCTCAGCGGAATCAGTTCCGCGGAGTGTAAACTTTTTGCATTTCGGTAGTTTTAAACGTGTTTGAATTTGTAACGGGTTTAAGTTATATCTTAAATTACTAAAACATATTGATATCAATATAGATAATTAACAAAATGTTCAGACAGTGATAAACTTCAAACCTCGGTCGAGGGCCAAAAGTAGTATGGTATATTTTAAAAAATAATTTTCACGTTCAATGTGATCCAAAATGAAAATTTAAAAAAATAAAAATACGTCATACATCATCGGCCCACTCTAATGGATATGTCAAAATGGCAAAAAACATGGCGGCCTCCGTGGTTTAGTGGTCAAGACGCTTGACTCACGCACGGAAGGTTCCGGGTTCGATTCCCGGTGAGAACACAAAAATTAAAATGTGATTTTTCTCAAGCCTGGGTGCTCTGTGATGTAATTCACCACTGTAATTAGGCCTCCTGGCCTGTTGTGGTGCAAAAAAAAAAATGTAAAAAAAAAGTCGGAATAATCGGCGCGCGTGCACGAGAAGATGTACGAACGTAGAATACAAAGAATGCAAAGATGGAGTGATGTGGCGTTATATCCTCTCTGCCTACCCGCCCTTACGGGGAACGGCGTGATGGTTTGTTTGTACCTAAGAGAATACAACACACATAATAACAGAGTGTTTATTTTCTCATTGCTTGCGCAATATATGAGAAATTTAGGATATTCCACTGTTTGAACACAAAATCTGCTATGAATTCTCGGAATTGGCGCCGATCCATCATATTTATTTTTAATAATATTTACCTACTGGCGTAACATTGTCTATCCTCGTCCAATTGTGGAAAAGTTTTCAAACACTTTTCTGTCTAACACTTGTAATAACAGAAGTTTATTAAAATTCTACTTAAATGTTCTTCATCTCTGTCGTAATATGTTAATATAAACAGCTCCCCGGAGAGTTGAATCCAGTCCTTGTCTACAAAAATTTGGACAAACTCAAAATATTGTTGATAAATTACCTGGTCCATGAAGAAGTATAGAAATTGAAAAAATAATATTTTCAGGCGTTGCCTAGTATGTAGGTGAAATAATTCAATTAGATGAATCTCACCCGCATAAATAAAGGTTTCAGCTCTTTAACTTCACAAACATGTTCAAATATAGGCAGAATGGTGAATGTTACACTGTGTGTAAAGTGGCCACTTAAACCAGCCCTTGACAAGTCATAAGCCTTGTAGATGCCTGGGCCTCTATATTACCTTCTCTTAAATGTTCTTCATCTCTGTTGTAATATGTTAAAATTGTATGCATCGATGTTTTCGTACTATATTTTGTTAAATTAACACTTGTTATGTAGCATTGTGTCCTCGGCCTCGTGGTGTAGCGGTCAGCGCGTATGCCTACCATGAAAGAGGCATCGGGTTCGATTCCCGACACGATGCCGCCCGTCAATTAATAAATGCGTTTGTAGTGTCTAGAGTCGATTATTGTAATGGTATCTACGCAGGTCTACAATGAATAAAATGACTCGCCTACAGTCTGTATTAAATGCTGCAGCGAGATTAATTTTCGGAATCTCTTAAGTGTAGTCATGCCACTCCACTACTACTACTACTACCATCACGCCATTTCTCTATAGGGGTAGGCAGAGAAAATGGGCAGAGATAATAGACAGCCACACATGTCTATCCTGGCATGTATTCCTAGATTCGTCCACATTCATACATATTGTTATACATGCCCTTCGGTTCTGTCTGATTTTGACGTGACCAGACTTAGGATTTGAGTTTATCTGATCATGCCACGTCTTCCTTGGTCGTCCTCGTCTCACTTTGCCGTTCATTTTCGCCATATATACTTGTTTCATCATTATTTAGTCGTCTATTCGTTCTACGTGACCAAACCATCTCAGAAAACCTTTCTTAATCTCATCAATTATACTTGACTCAGATTTACAATCTCGCCTGATTTTATCATTCGTAACCCTGTCATACATTGATGTCCCACACATTCGTCTAAAAGATCGCATTTCAACCGCGTTCACTCGGATTTCATACTTCTTCTGCCAGTTCCGTGTTTCACTTCTATACATAAGTGTTGGGACCAAAACTCCATTGTGCACTGCCATTTCGATAATTATACTGGCTACGTTTTTCACATAGGGTGGAATACAAACTCTGTTGGCTTTTGTATAAATCACGGCACAAATCTGCTCCGGAATATCTAAGGGAACTATGCCTTCCGGATGAACTAGCTGACAGGCGTCTTACGCTTAGATCAGCTTCGTCTACGGCGAGAGAAAATGTTATTGTACCTCTACGCAAACAGCGCACTAAGTTCGGTGAACGCGCATTTGCGGTCGCAGGCCCTATGGCATAGAATGCTCTCCTAGCAAAGGTGCGAGGTTGCGAGAGTGAAGTGATGTTTAAAAAAAAACTTAAAACCCACTTGTTCTCTAAATCATTTAAATAAACCGTAACATGTGTACGAAGCATTTAATTGAAGCTTTTAAAATTATAAAAAATGTATAATTTTAAAAGCTTCCATTAAATGTATTTATCCACAGAATCACTTTGTTAAGCGCCCTTGATGTATTAGATTACAAAATGGCGCTGTATAAGTTATCCATCGTAATAATTATAATGGTTGACATGGAATAGTGATTTGAATAGGTGTTTTTACACTAGAATATTTCTGTCTCCGGACTGCCACCTGCGGCGTAAGACTGATCATCTTATGTTCATGTAACAAAAATGATCACGATACACTGCGAATAATGTACCAAATCAGTGCCTTGTGAAATGGAATGATTATTTTTATGTTTTTTAAGAATGTTCAGTGATATTTTGTAAATTTGCATGTCAAACTGAATCTCCTAAAATGAATAAGAAATAAACTAAATTAAAAAAAAAACTTTATTTTAATGAAGCGCGATCTTAATTGAATCTAACTCAACTGCTTTCATTGCCCCTTTTGTTGTGGGTTTTTTTCCAAATTGTATGGACGGCTTAGTTACGAGTATGTAGAATGACCATATTGCAATCAAATTAATGATACCAAAAACTGTATTAATTGGCTTGCATTTAATGCAGTTACTAAAATCCATTTTCTTTGTGGTATTTTACATATTACACGACAGCATACGTTGTTCCCATTTTTTTTCAAATTTATAAATGAACTCTATAAATTAACTAAATAAAAAAGGTTATACGTCATTCGAAAGAAAATTTTCTGCTCTACAACTAACTAACTAACTAACCATCACGCCATTTCCCCAGAGGGGTAGGCAGAGAGGATAGAACGCCACACCACTCTGTCCTGGCACACTTCCTTCGCTTCCTTCACATTCATACATCTTCTCATGCACGCACGTCGATTATTCCGACTTTTCACATGACCACTTTCAAGAATTTGTTGTACTTGATCAAACTGCTCTACAAGATTATATTATTTATTTATTCACAGTTTTGGCTTACAAACTATAATTAATAATAAAAATAATGTGACCTCACTGGGGTTTCCCGTGCCGAGGACACTTAACAATATACTTTTTTGAAATTACATTTGAGAATAAACAAAGACAATTCACAAATATTCAGACAGTTTTAAGAACAAGGTATTTATGTACATCTGTATTATTTATATTACAAAACACACAATGAAAATAACAAAAACCTATCATAAGCTGTACACTTGTGGAGCAGTTGATTTAATATTGATATGGGCGAATGAGACAATCCATTTTACTTCTACCTAGCTCCACTATCCATTTTTTATAGCCTTTTTAAACATTTTCTCGTTACTAATTGTTTTAATAGATAGTGGAAGTAGGTTATATATTTTAATTGAATAATACTCAAAATCCCTTTGTCCGAAAGTGGCATTAGTTTGTATTTGTCTAAGTTGTCCATGTGTTATTTTATGTGTTTACACGCCTTCAATGCGGAATGTCAATGAGACGAAAGCGCATTAAAGAGAATCACATCAACCGTAACTTGTATAAACAATAATTATAAAAAAATAAAATAAAATGTTATCGAATGAAAATGCTTACGTTCGGGGATTGTGCTTTGACATGTTTTGCGTTGGTAAATTCATTTGAATTCATTTAATTTTTTTCCATTCCTTTCATCCCCTTGTAGACCTACGCGAATCCCATTCGAATGAGTGTTAGTAATAATATCGAGACATACGCTTCGAAAAGAACATAGGATTTTTCCTCCCACCCTCAATATGTTCCCCATCTCCCACCCTACGCGAGTCTCGCAACCCGATTGTATTAAGGGTGACTCATGCAATATACAATATTACGCGTTTCTTGGAAAACTTCTCATTGGAATAATGCTCACCTTTAATCTTTTTGATGTTTTTGAAAATTGGTTTACTTTTATTTTCAGGAAATTGATTTGATTAAATTTATTGATTATATTCGAATTACATAAAATATTTCACTTTCTAATAACCTGCTTCTTTATGCAACAGTAGCGAACGGTGATTTTTTTTATAGGTAATCTACAAAAAATGTTCATATATTTGTATCTACATAATATACATACAAGAAATATATGAATGGCATATTTTTCTGTGGTTTTGCTAACATCGTTTCCCCGCTTCAGCTGTTGACAGCAGAAAATTATTAATTAACAATAAATTTAATAATCTATCAATTCACCTCATACAGCAATAAGTATAAAATTTGCGATATACAAGTATGTAGCTATACTATTTAAATACAAGTTTATAACAATAACCAAAAATTTATTATAAAATACAACAATGACATTCAGTAGATATATTTTCATTTTAATTGAAATGTCAACACTAAGCACGGGCCGATTCCTTCTACATATTAATAATTCCGAAAAGGGCCACGTCGAACGCCACATGTCCTATTTCAACTGTTTAATATCAGAGGAAAATAATCCTTTGGAAATAATGTTCGAAATACTATTTTCCAATTAGGGAATCTTAAAATAATAGTTACAATCTGCAAGCTTGTTTTAATATAAAAATATTGTAATTGATTTAACACGTAAAATGAAGCGTACATTTTTGTATGGAGAATAAACTGGAATAATCGGCTAGTTTCATCGTTCACAACGAACGTATCCTATGGTCTTGTCCCTTTCCTACTTTTCACCAATTACCAAATGGAGCTTCTCGCTACTATCCATGGTCATGTTATAGATCCTGTCGGATATACAGATCTGACGGCTTCTAAAAAGAATTTCAAGGCTTTTAAAAAGTTTTGTAATCAATTTACACAAATTATAAAGAAAACATACACACACATGACTTGTTTTCTATATTTAACCATAAGTGCAGTAAGATATAAAATATTGAGAGTGAAGAAAAGTAGACATAAAGAAGTCCATAAATAACAATGAGAATCGTGGTTAAAAGATGTTTGTTATGTTTTTAATTTATGGAATTGATTTGTCAATAATAGTTTGACGAGCTTCTGCAAATAAACTTGATGCTGTGGACTAGACGTGGGTAAGACTCTGTCACCGAGAGGATACGTATTACTTGATCTGCATCACCAAAGTGACCGAATCTTTTAAGTAGTACAACTGAACGAATGTATATTTTGCTCATTCGGCATTTAAGTCATCACATCTCCGCATCTTCGTATCATTTATGTCTTCATATCTTTCGTGTCTTTCATGTCTCTAGGTGTGGACCTGAGATAGTAAAGTATTGGACAGAATGTCTGCAGCCGCTCCTTAAGTGTTACCTAACCTATGCATTCTCGGTATCAAAAAATTGCTATGTTGGTTGGAAGAAGGACTGGAGCAATGAAACAATAAACTATAATTATGTCATATAAAATAAATTGAGTTGTTTATAGTTACAGTAATAATTATTTAAAAAAAAATGAAAGCAGTATTATTTAAGTAATTACTTTTCTAAAAACTACCGAGTAAGACTACATTTTAATTGATTACCAGGATCTGTATTAAAACGACAAAAATTTGCTCAAACTGATTACCATTCCTATGTATTCTGCCATCATAAGAAAGAAGAACGCATCGAACATTTTTTTCCGAAAATGAGTTAAATACATATCCGGAATCAAGAAAAAAATACGCATCTACTAAAAATACATCTATCTTCCTAAAATAACCACACCCCTATTATTTTCACTAATAAATGAGACTAAACTGCGAAAAGTCTTGAAGGTGACTAAATATAAAAGGCTGTTCTGACTTATATAATTATTAAAGACTGATTAAAATACTTATTTTTTCTTCTATTCCGTTTTTAAAAACATCTGAAATGAATGTATCTACTCGTTTTCAATTAAATTTATAATCTCCTGGTAATTTCGAAGTTATTTGATTATTAGGTCGGCGTTACTAGTTTGAAAAACAGTAAATGGCCAGTAACGTCTTTTTTTATTTAGTTGAGTAATAACAACTGGCATATTAACACTAAAAAAGAAAGACGTTTACGTAATTACTTGTATTTTTTTTACTAAAGACAAGATGAAAATGTTTTTAAAAAAAATATATAACGTAAAATTTATTCAAATTAATATACATATATTCCGTTAGAGCAAACCATAATACATACTGTCGCATAATAATATACTTATTTTTTGTAGTATTTTTCACACAGCGAATTTTTCAATTTCCCAGTTACAAAATATTTATTTTCTCCGTTTTTTGTTTTATGTAGAAACGTCCTTCTTTCTTATGACGACAGTATTCTAGGTATAGGTGAGTGCATTTCATATGCCAAGTTTACCTACCATACACGCTGTATGTCGTGTACCCACTTATTTAGAAAGAAAAAAAACTATTTTTAATTTAACCCATTAATACGGCGTTTTATAAAAAAAGTTTGTTTTTTGATGTTGATCTGTTTGCCTTTTAATTTTTAATTTTGAATCTTGAAATTGGGCTTCACATAAACGTATTCTTATGTGTGCTTTAATAACAAAAATGTACATATATTTCATGGAAAAGTTGTTTAACACATATTTCTTAACCTTGTTTGAATTTTGTTTTTTTTTCTTCATAAATGTGTTTTCCCAAATCATAATACTAATTTACTGCCCTGTATAAATTTGAATTTTGTGGCTTCTAAATACTCAATAAAAAAAATATTTTTTGAAAAAATGAAAAATTATCTTTTTTTAAAAATATAAAAACATTAAAAAAAAATATACTTTTTGATTTTTTCAAAAGGAGTCTGAAAGGAACAATTAAAAAAGGTAAGACCAATTACAGATTTCACACTAATTTATTATGAATGCAGGAGGAGAGGGGAAAAATAATTGAATTCTAAAAAAGTATAAACATGAATATCAAATAAAAAGTACATGAAATAGAGAAGACATTGTATAGCTCCAACTCTACTTTTCTCCCTCTCTCTCTGCTTCCATGAACATTTAAATTTCTTTGTAAAAATTAACAACCAACAATACTTTATTAGATGCAGGTAATAGATGTACATATGAATAAGTATAAATTAAGAGTTCATTTCAAAAGTTAAAATTAAAATCAAAAGTAAAAGTAAAAATTAAAATCAAAAGTAAAAGTAAAAATTAAAATTAAAAGTTTAAATTAAAATCAAAGTTAAAAGCTTAAATTAAAAGTTAAAATTAAAAGTTGAAATTAAGAATTCAAATTAAAAAGTTAAAATTGAAAGATAAAATTGAAAGTCAAATTAAAAGTGAAAAGTTAATCAGGAGATGATACAGGATCATCGTATTGCAAAATATTCTTTGCTTATATATTAGTACTTTGCAGTTAGTTTGGTAAGGTTTTGTGAATTATTTTTTTTATTATGTACGGGCGCGACCATCCCTCAATTTTCCATGAATTCCCCTCCACGTTTTGACTGGGTGTCTCGCCAGTACCTTTTCTACTAGTTCTAGCAACCCCACCATAGTCCATCTACCTCTTAAATAATAATTATATGTCCCGATCGAGTCCAGCCTACGAAAATACACCAACGAATTTCAACCGTCAACGAAAAAGACCCCAAAATTTTCTAATGCCCTAAAAAGGTTTACGTACCCGCAAAACAACATTTTTATGAATTCGCTTTCGTTGCAGCGGGTCGCATTGTATTGAGCTTTCTGTCTGGTACACAAATGTTCAGTAATTTCATGTAACATGTTCACTACGACAAAAACGGTCAAGTGTTTTGTGAGGCGTACTAGTATCAGCTCAATGTTTGCTTTGTACCCTTTTACTACGTATTCTCTAAACTGGTTTTATCAGTCGCTGATAAGAGATCGGAGCTTTCAGACTGAACCCTTTCCGCGCAGCACTGAAAATATGAAGGCACTTACTGAAAAAAAATATTGCGAGAAATGTGTTACGGTTCGTGTACGCTAGTAAATAAATGAACTCCGTGTCTCGGTGGCGTAGTTTGAAATATTTTTATCATTACTCCTTTTAATTTCTAGTAAATCCTTCAGTAGCTTTCGGGACAGCGACGCGAGTGGTTGTTTCGTCTGTATAGTTAAATATATGCATTTGTTTATTCTTTTATTATTGAGTGATACGTCTGTTTAATTATTATGTTATTAATTAAATAGTGCTATTAAGCGTGTTGTGAAATATTCTATTAAATGCTGTCAAGAGGTATTTTACGAGTATTATTTTTGCTTTTCTCAAAACCTGTAACATTTGTTTTTGTGCTGTCATTTGTGCTTGTTTTGTCCACCTGTTTGTCATTTTGTTGTCGCAATGGACAGTGAAGCGAATATGTTTAAATGCATTATGATAATATGTAAACATATCATTGGTTTTCATGATAAATGATTTTTACTGTTCGTTGCAATTGCAAGGTAGGTACTTATTTAAAGTTTTTAACATGAATTGATTGAAATATAATTGTTTACTTCGTTTGTTGGTTTATTAGTAAAGGAAACAACTTGTCATCTAAATATCTGTCGGCCTCGTGGTGTAATGGTCAGCGCGTTTGCCTATTTATTTTTTATTTTATTTGACACTTTATATGCATATACAATAAATATACATATAAGGGCGGGCATGTTGCCTTAAGGCAATTTCTTCCTACCTACCCAAACCGTTCAGTTTGAGAAAATTATAATACATGGACATATTGAATCTTACAATTTTATACAAAAATTAAAAGCAAAGATTAACAAAAATAAATATATAAAAAATAACACTATGAAGAAAGGAGAGGGGATGGGAAGGAGAGAAGAAGGATAAAGGAACAATTTAAATATTTAGATTTCAATCTTGACTTAAATTAAATAAAGAAGGGGCGTCTCTAACATTAGTGGCCTAGCAGCCTACCATGCAAGAGGTCTCGGGTTCGATTCCCGACATGATCGATATGAAAATTTATTGAAAAGGGTGTTTTAATACTAGAATATTTAAATGTAGTTATGCAAAGAGCAGCCAGTCCACAATTTTGAAAAAAAATATATATTGGTGTTATAGGGTGCAGTAAAGTCAATTCTATGTTTTGCTAAAACAGCCAGACCGCTTTTATACAAAAAACTGTAATAATCACCTTCTGAAAATATTGTCGATCACAAAAACGGCATTTCTCAATTTGCAGAAATCACCTGCAGAACTAGAAAAATCTTACGGTATATTTTACACCAGTTTTTATCATATACCTTCAAACAAAACTTATAATTCTTATAATTGTTATTACCTTATACTTAAATGATTTTATTTAAATTATTTATTTACATAATTATATAAAATCATGATTTACAACCCCTGCTTGCACTTGCATACAACATAGAAATTTGTTAAGTCTCCCACCAGTCTTACGATGTCGGTCACGACGAAACCCGGTCACTGGTAAAAACATTATGAATAAAGGTGGAATAAAACTATAAAGTAATTTTTATTATTATAATTTACGAATCAGGTTGTGGCGCTGTGGCTAGAGTTGCGGACTCACGGATCAGAGATCCGAGGTTCGAACGCTACTCCACCTCAACTTGGTTTCTATTTTCTAAGAGTGAGTTATTTACAACTCTTTGAAAATGACTCCGACATTTAAATACTTAAGTAAATCATAAGAACGCAAGTATATCTTCTTTTGTTTAAAACTTGACTGATACTCTTCCTAAAAAATCAAAATCGGTTCAGTTTTGGGTGGGTGCGGCAAAACGGGACGACGAGATCTTGATTTTGTCGATTTTAGTAAGGCACGATGAGTCCGACGTGCTGCTTTCCTTTTCGCACTGTATTGGGGAGACCCCTTCGTGCTGCTGCGGATATCCTAACCAATCTTCTGAACACTTCTTGTGGTCTTGTCCCTTTCTCTATGATTACCGAATGGAGCTACTATCCGTGGCCCCGTTATAAGTCCTGTCGGATACACAGATCTGGCGGCTTCCAAAAATAATTTCGAGGCTTTTTAAATGTTTTGTAATAATTTCGAATTGATTATGTACAATCAATTTAATCCCAGTCAGTGAAGAATTCACTTCCCTCTCTTCTCAATACGATGAAGTACATATTATGTACTTCTGGATTACTTTATTTCAGTACAAAGACACTAAGGACAGACACCAGATTTCAGAGAGCTCCTTCGGGCAGCTTTTCTCGTTTGACAACGAGCAAATTTTTCGTGTATGTGGGCACCGCCAAGAAGACTTATGTCTCAGATGCGGTGTGCGGTATGTGGTGGGCAAGCTGTATTGGGAAAAGAGACATCTGTGAAAGAGTGACAGAAAAACTCTATTTAAATACACATTCATAAAACCGCTCGTCCACCGCATACCTTCTTAAAAATTATTTAGCTTTTTCTGCAGATACGAGTAGTTATAAGATACGTGCTTTACCGTTTTATCACCGTTACCACCGATATTATATTATAACAGATTATTTAAACAAAACACAGTTATCTACAATAGTCGATATCTTGACGACGTGCTGCGATAGTAAATAAGTGTATTGTTGCCTTTTACAATGTTAATCGTTTTTTTATAGAGTTATCTTCTCTGTATAGCCATCCCCCACCCACTGAACAGTTGTTTGACATTTGCATTTCCTTATCTACCTGGACTTTGACTACCCTTAAATACTCATTAACCATTGACCATAAGAAATTCGTATTTATGAGCCTTTGTTGCTAAGTGGTTTCTAGCGAAGTTACTTAAAAACGAACAAACTTTTTTTATTCTGTCCTCTGTCCTAATCCTCTGAATAAATTTACAAAAAATATATAAGATGTTCTTTGAATTAAACAGTTTTATAATATTTAACAATTTGGGTCCGTTTTACATTGAGAAGTTACAGGGTTATCTTCACTTGAACGTGGAACGTTATGAAGAAAGCTGCCAGTTCATAATTTTGCTAAAAGCAGCCAGGCCGTTTTCATACGAAAAACTGTAATAATCACATTCTGAAAATAGTGTTTATCACATAAACAACATTTCTCAATTTGCAGGAAACACCAACAGCACTAGAAAAATCTTACGGTATTTTTTAATTATTTTAAAATTTTATTTATTAACCCTTACGGATTATTACATTCATTTTACAAAAATAATATAAATATTTTTTATTCACACTCTGTTGTTCAAAATAATATTTTTTACATCTTTTGAAAAGTTTGTCTGAGTCTTTTGTTCAGTTTTGTCTGGTAGTTTATTGTATAATTTCAGTCCCTGGTTTATTAGTCTCTATTTTCCTTGTCTTGTTTTAGAAAGTTGTAAATGATATTTTTCTGATATTCTCGTATTAAGACCATGTTGACTACAATTTTAAGTTATTTGTCTACAGTTACATTAGTGGCTAATTTATGGATAAATTTTAATGATTCTAGTTGAAAAAGTTTAGTTATATTTAATTGCTTAGTTTGTTTAAAAAGTTCTCTAGTTGCAGTTTGATAGGGAAGGTCATATACTAACTTTCATATTTTATTTTGTTGTCTTTGTAGTCTGTTTATTTCATTTTGATATCATGTTCCCCATAGTAGTTGCATACAACATATTTTAGTTTTTACATAGGCTTCATACATTGGATTTTTTTCCGATTTTTTTTCTTTTTTTTATAGATGCTGATGGGAAGATTTATGTCTGCAGAAATCTAGTTCTCTTAAATGTGGATAAATACATAAGTATTTAAATTTTATATAAATAACAATACCTGTAGTAAAAAAATATGTTTTAATACTGATTGTCACCCCATACATTCAAAGTTTAAATGAGGTATCATTCAATAATATATCTGGCTGTTTTCCGCAAAATGCATATTTTACGATGTGTTATCATGCCAGACTTAAGTTTATCACCAAAATTCCTTTGACAAATAATTGAATTATTTTTAAAGATAAAATAACAACAGAGATGAAGAACATTTTAAAGAAGGTAATACAGAAGTCTAGGCATCTACAAGGCTTATGACCTGTCAATGGCTGGTTTAAGTGGCCACTTTACACACTTTGTAACATTCACCATTCTGCCCATACTAGAATTCTGTATTACCTTCTCTTAAATGTTCTTCATTTATGTTGTTATATGTTGATATTGATACCTCCCCGGGGAGTTGAATCCAGTCTACAAAAATTTAGACAAACTCAAAATATTCTTGATATAATAATAAATTATAAAAGTATTTTTTTGCAATCAAGTACCCATAAATAAATATTCAATAACACAAAATAAATACAAACAAATTTCCTTTTTTTTTTTTGGTACGTGTACTTTTGTACACACACAAATCTGGATTTTCTCCCAAGGGGGAGTAGGTATATATTTTTTATTTATATCCCTACAGAGATGAGGTAGAATTTTTTCAAATTCAGGATTATGGATATTCGAGCGTTTACAGGGCTTATGACCTGTCATTGGCTGGGTTAAGTGGTTAACTTAACCCTTAACGTAACTTAACCCAGTCAATGACAGGTCATAAGCCCTGTAAACGCTCGAATATCCATAATCCTGAATTTGAAAAAATTCTACCTCATCTCTGTAGGGATATAAATAAAAAATTTCCTTTTAACCACTTTTTTTTCCACCGACCGGTTTCAAAGCCAACAATTTTCTTTGTCAAGGTTTACATAATTAATGAATTATTTCCTATTTTATTTTATCCATGGTTACTAAACACTACGCGTGGAGCCCATAAATCAAGTCTTTTTTTCCCTAAAAGGGTGGTAATTTGAGGCGAGTGCTTTTGAGACGAAAGAATTATTGTTTTTTTGGTTATTTTTTTTTTTCTTATTTTGAATCGCCTTTTTGATTTCTAAGATTTTAAAGCTGTCTAATTTTATTTTTTTATTTTCAACATGTACTTTTAATCCAGTGTCGTTATTGAATTTATGAATTTTTTCTATCAGGTGGTTTGCAAATTCAGAAAAATTATTATTATTTAGGCACCTTAATTGATCTTTTGCTTTAATATTAATGTTTCTTTTATGTATTTTAACGTAGATTGAATCGCAATCATTACAATTTAATTGGTATATGCCAGATTTATTTTATTTATGGACTAGGTCTTTGTGATTTTTAACAATGTTCCTATATTATTAGTCGCGTAGAATGCAGTTTTAATGTTTTTTTATTTTATTATAATTAATAACCACAAAGTTAGTGCTTCCAATATAAAATTTATAAAATAACATGTTGACACAACGTTCATCAGAGTTTTACTACGGCTACGTCTACGTCTACGGCGAGAGGAAAAGTTATTATACCTCTACGCAAACAGCGCACTAAATTTCAACAAAATGACTCGCCAACAATCTGTATTGAATGCCGCAGCGAGACTTTTTTTCGGAATCTCTAAGTTCAGTCATATCACTCCACTACTTCGGGAACTACACTGGCTACGTTTTCCACAGAGGGTCGAGTACAAACTCTGTTGGCTTATGTATAAGTCACTGCACAACTCTGCTCCGGAATATCTAAGGGAACTATGCATTCCAGATGAACTAGCTGACAGGCGTCTAACGCTTAGATCAACTACGTCTACGGCGAGAGGAAAAGTTATTTTATCTCTACGCGAACAGCGCACTAAATTTAGTGAACGCGCATTTGCGGTCGCAGGCCCTATGACATGGAATGCTCTCCCAACAGAGGTGCGAGGCTGTGAAAGTGAAGTGATGTTTCGGAAAAAGCTTAAATCCCACTTGTTCTCTAAATCATTTGAATAAATCCGTAGCATGTGACAACAAAATAAATTATTTTAATTTAATTACAAATTTAGAAGAATCACTATGTAAAGCGCCCTTGAGGTATTTTGTTACGAAAATGGCGCTATATAAGTTATCCATAATAATAATAATTAGCATTATTTATCATTTGACAAACTAAAAAACATTTCAACAGTTGAGTAGATTTGATTATTCATTCTTTTCACAAAAGTGCTTTTATCTCAGTTTTTCTTTGCTATGTCTGGCTGCTTTCTGCATAACTACGTTCAATGATACTCCTACGGGTGATGGTTACTTTGTTTCGATTATAACTTTTGAATAAAAAAAAAAAAATATACATATTTATTTTTACCCTTCCCAATCAATTTATTTTAAAACTTGATTTTGAAGATGATGTATTTATATTGTATCTTTTTTTTTATTTGTATTTTCATAGGGTTTTAATATCATTTAGTGTTTATTCAGCGTGATTTATATCATATGTATTTTTTATAAAAACAATGAAATAATTAAAAATAGAATCTGTGCATTGGAAAAATCTTCATTTTTTATTAATCATGTCTTCTAACGAGTTTTTTAATAGTAAGTTGTAAGTTTATTATTATTTATACATTATATAAAATGAAAAAAAACAACATTAATTATTATTCAATTATTTTCCCTATAAATTATTATTTGTCCCTATAGACGATTTGAAAATTAAAAATAGAAAAAAAAACTCAAACAAAACCAGATACAATTATAAAAAGAGTGAATAAAATATAATTTATTTAAAGAATAAACATATATTTACAATATACATTTTATTTATTTATTTATTTATTTATTCACACTCTTTATCAAAATACAATTCCATATTCACTTTGCCCAGCTAACATTACTATTAAACTTTAGGAAGAAAATACTGGGTGCTACTAAATGCAACCAAAACTAAATATATTTTTTTTAAATCATCATTTCAATTTATATCTACAAATTAAAAATAAAATGAAATGGCTAATTACAATGAAGATATTAAATATATAAATAAAATAAAAAATAACGAAAACAAAAGAAAAGAAAATGTCAAGAAGAAAAAAATGTATTTAAGTGATTAAGATTAAGTAAAAAAAATAAATACAAGAGCATCAAATAATTTAACTTGCGAACAACCTAGGACCAACAGAAAAAGAAACAGTTTTTTGTATAAAGTAATAAATTTTTACAATTCACTTTCTAATGACCTAAAAATTATACAAAACATATACGTACTTAAAAAAACACCTAAATAAAACAGTTCTTACAGCCCGTGCGACGAGTGATATGTGATGTTATTTTATCGACTTTTTATTTATACTATTGTGTTATTATATATTATAATATCGCCTCATACCAGCACTTGTGCTGATTGGGAATATTTCGTACAAATAAAATATGTAATATAATGTAATATGTAAAGTTTAAAAACCTTGTATTTTGTCATAAATAAATAAATACAACAATATAATGAATTAGTTAGACATACAAAAATTTAAAAACAATATTAAAACATGTTACATAAATAAATAAATCTAATTTGCAAGTTTGATAATTAGTTATTTAAAATAAATTTGTTATTCCAATCAAAGTTATGTATTAATATATTTTATTTATTTATTTTTGTAGAATTTACGTTATCTGCATAACATCTCAGCACAGCGGTACAGATTTTTATATTTATTTTTCAACAATGTTTTGCTCCCTAGGGAGTTGTTAATTTTAAGACATTACAACAGAGATGAATTGGACGGACATCTATATTCCCTCGTCTTAAATGTTCTCCATTTATTTTGTAATATTATGTTAGTAATATGTTGACTTAAAAAAAATTCAAGCGTTTTTTTTGTTTTTTCCGTTTTTACCTATTGTTCAAACACTTGAACCCTTTACGACCTTTATTATACAGCTTCGTAGGTCAATGTTCCGTCTTATTAGGCCCCCTGATCCAACCCCTCGCGATTTGGAAAAAGCCTTACACGGCTTGAAGGAGCTGTTGCTGCCTCTGAGGCTGTTGACCTGGAGCCAGATTTTGTTTCTCATTTGAATATGAGAATACGGCCCTTAGTCACGAATGAACTTTCAATGTGAGGGATGATCTGGATACGGAATATAGTCATTCGTTTTTCTGTATTTTTTTTGTATTTACTAAGTGATTTTTTGATGATCTCCTTCGCGGTAATAATTACGTAAATTATTATTTTTATTTTTTAAATTATAAATATATTTCATAAATGGTACATGTTTTTTAAAATCTATACAAATCTTCTTTTATACATATAGTAAATGTTATAAATAAATGATATGTTATTTTATATATACGCCCAACGGGCATTTTTAAGGACATATTTATTTAATTTTTATTTTATTTTATTTATGAAATCAACAGTTCTACATACATATTTATAGTAAGCAAACAGATATAGTATATAAACTCAGAAAATAACAGATTTCCACAAAGTATACAAAGTTAGCAAAGAAAATATATTACATATGAAATAAATACATATAAGTTTATACACATAAAATTGTTATTTTCATGTACTCGTAAATATTTTTCAATAATAAAAGTTTTTTTTTTTTTTAACAGTAAGTTATTGTAAATTGGGCGGGATTAGGACATTATGCTTGAAGAGAGGATAAGGAGGGGAAGGGTGATGTACATATTTATTTTTTATACATAGAAAATTATTATAAAGGAAAGTAGAAAGACACAATGGTATAAAGTAGACTTGGTGGGAGTGTAACCGGGAGAGAGGTGTTTATATTTTAATTTGATTCAGTGATCGTTTGAAAGAAGACAACTTGTTTTCAAAGACATCAAGACTGGTATGTTTGTTGGCAGACCTAAGAATTCTGGGCATAGGGGAATGAAAACCATAGTTAGTTCTATGGTTATCGGTATGAAAGAGTAAGTTTTGTCTGAGGTTTCTAGTTGGGATATTTAATTTTACTGAGCTAAGTCGTTCAGGCGCATCAAAGAGTGAGTTGAGAATTTTAAATAGGACTAGAGATCGGATTTATTTTGACGGTCTTGAAGAGATATGCTCAACATTTTAGAGAAGATATGATGTCAAGACGTCGAGAATCGGTTTGTGGTCCTGTGGCTAGTGTGTCGGAGACACGGATCAAGGGTCCGTGGTTCGAGCCCCATTCTACTCCAACTTGATTCCCATTTTCTAATAGTTAGTTATTTACAACTCGTTGAAAATGGCCGTCAAAATTAAATATTTGGGTAAATCATACGAATTTAAATGTTTAATTTTTTTTGAAAAAAAAAAACATGAAATATTGCAGTATAAAATGATCTTATTAACAAATATTTGATATCGACCCTCCCAGGAATCGAACCCAGGATCTCAAACATCTAAGGCGAACATGCCGAACCATGACGATTTTAGCTTTTCTCCACTCAATTTCCCTTTTACGTGATTTTGACCTAAAAGTAATGAACACTCGTCCAGAATTCTGGTTCAATATCACACTCAAAACTGTATTCTTCATCCGCCTGGACACATACTGAAAACTAGTATTTCTTATATATAAAACAATAATATACAAACACATAAATTACTGTTCACCAATTTTTTTATGTAATGAAGGGGAAATTAAAAGCATTCAAATCTCACTCTCCACTTGTTTCCTATTTTCTAATTGTGAGTTTTTTACAACTTGTTAAAAATGGCCTTTAAAATGGGAATTTTGAATTCGGGTAAATCGTAAGAACGCAAATACAGTAAAACTCCGTTCATCCGAACTCCGTTTATACGAACTCCGTTTATCCGAACTCCGTTTATCAAAACTCTGCATATCCGAACTACGTTTATCCGAACTCCAGTCATCCGAATCGCCACATTTCCAGATCGTTATTAGGAAATGTAAAATAAAGGAGATGTTTTTAATTTAATTTAATTGTGCAATTAACGTTGCTAAACATCTTTAAGTAAGTTTTTAATGTAATTCCAATTTGCTGTATTATTTAAAACACAATAAAATCTGGCACGCATTAATCCGGATAGTTTGAGTTTCACTGTATTTGATTTTTTTTTAATGTAGACATTTTTAAAAATGCAGAAATTTTTAGAAATCTGGAAGATTTTAAAAAATTAGAAATTTTGTTAATCGTTAAATTTTTTAAAATTTATAAATTTTTAAAACTAGAAATTTTGAAAAATGTAAAAAATTTTAGAAATTTTGAAAAATGTAGAAATATTTAGAAATGTAGACATTTTTAAAAATGTAAATAAATTTAAAATGCAGAAAGGATTTGTCGACCTCGTGTCGTAATGGTCAGCGCGTTTGCCTGCCATGCAAGAGGTCTCAAGCTCGATTTCCGACATGGTTGATATGAAATATTTATTTAAAATCGTGTTTTCTCACCAGAATATTTCACAGTCCCTGGACTGTTACCTGAAGCGTAAGACTGATCATCTTACCTTCATGTAACAAAAATGATCAAGATACGTCGCGATTGGTGTACTGATGCGATACCCTATGCACCATTAGGTGCGGAATAGGAATGATGACGATGAGAAATAATGTATTATCTTTTTCACCATAATAATGTTCATCATTCAACTCTCATCATAGAGCATTGCAAACATTATTTTTGTCACAGTTTTGCACTTCTGCTGGGAGAGAATTCCACATTTCCTGCCACAGGACCGGCGACCGCAAATGCGCGTTCACCGAATTTAGCGCGCTGGTGTATAATCACGTAGGAAATACGAGTAGCCGTTATGCTAATAGTAAATATTACCTGTAGCCGAGTATTAAACAATAACTTGCTCTGGTAAAGTAGTCACTGGCTCCAATTTTGTCTAATTTGCGGTTCTGTTGGTGATTTGAAGAAACAGCAAAAACGGGTTGCGGCCGATACAATGTTCAATGGACGTAATATAATGACGAAAGTAACGGAGGTTTAATCGTGAATAAATTTCCTCTGTAAATAAATGTAACTGTCAAATGTCTTAGAAATCTTATTTTATTACTTTTAAAATCATAAATATACATTCTGCTTTGTTATGTTTTTCTTTATACCATTATTTTTGTTTGTTGTACCAAAATATTTATGTTGTTAATTTTTTACATACGTAGATGTATATGATCATCATCATTTCCTTTCCGCCCCTCATGGTGCAAAGGGCACTGTATTGGTATCCCAATCGCAGTGTATCTTGATCATTTACATTTTTTTTACATGAAGATCAGATGATTAGTCTTACGCTTCAGGTCCCAGTCCAGAGACTATGAAATATTCTGGTGTGAAAACACCCCTTTTAATAAACATTTCATATCAAACATGTCGGGAATTGAACCCGAGACCTCTTGCTTGGTAGGCAAACGCCCTGACCATTACACCACGAGGCCGACATGTATATACACCGCAAGACAAATAAATTTACGAGTTCTCAAAAAAAACTAAAATTGACATATAATGAATTATTCTTGATATTGATATTGAGGAGCAGCATGGATTTAGGACAGCCAAATCAACGACGACCAATTTGCTTTCTTTTACTGATACTATTTTTACAGCGTTCGAGAATAATCTTCAAGCTGATGTACTGTATACAGACTTCTCCAAGGCCTTTGACAAAGTTGATCACAACATTTTATGTGCTAAACTTCGTGCTGTAGGCATTAGAGATCCCTTTTTATCGTTTTTAAAATCCTACCTCTCACATAGAAAACAAAGTGTAAAAATCAATAACTTCATATCAAATAGCTTCCTAGTAACTTCTGGTGTACCACAGGGTGCCCACTTGGCCCCTCTTCTATTTAATCTGTTTGTTAATGATGCTGCTAATGTTTTTTCTTTTACAAAATTCTGGCTTTTTGCTGACGATAACAAGATACTTAAGCTAATTAAAAATATTGATGACTGTGTCAGACTCCAAGAAGACATAAATGCATTTCATACTTGGTGCAAAACTAATAACATGGAACTTAACATCGATAAATGCAAAATTATTTCATACCATAAATGTAAACATCCTTTTATTTTTGATTATAAACTTAATGGCCAAGTTCTTTCGATTGTCACCTCTATAAGAGATCTTGGAGTGATCCTAGATAATAAACTAACTTTTCTGGAACACTTTGATAATATAGTAAACAGATCCTTAAAAATTTTAGGCTTTATTAATAGAACTACGTCTGATTTCCAAAGTATGCTTACACTTAAAACACTTTATTGCTCTTTAGTTCGCCCTATTCTTGAATATGCATCTGTAATCTGGTCCCCTCATTATGCTGTTCATATCAAGCGCCTTGAATCAGTTCAACATCGTTTTATAAGAAAAATTGCATGGAAGATGGGATTGGAAAGAGGAGACTATTCATATTCTGATATGGAGAGGTTTTTAAGCATATCAAGTCTTGAAAAACGCAGATGCATTGCAGATATAATCTGCATGTATAAAATTATGAACTGTCTCATTGATGCCCCTGAAATTTTGCAAAAGATTCTTTTTAACGTTCCCACCCGTAGACTAAGAAATAATGAAATGCTTTTCCTCGGTCACTACAGGACCAATTATGGTGCACAGTCGCCTTTGCCCAGAATGATCAGGCGGGTGAACGATCATCAAGATCTTGATTATTATGGTGTAAGGATGTCTTTCTTTACAAATCAGCTAAAGAATCTGTATAGTTAGCCTATGCTTTTTACTTAATCTAAAAAATCTATCATCTGTCTTTGCTGCTTATTTCTGTTCCTTATATTTTTTTATTCCTTTGTAAAAATTTCTTTTAATTGTAATGTTTATAATGGACTTTGTCCGTAAATAAATAAATAAATAAATAAATAAATAATAAATATTTAATTAGTTTTTTTTATATTGTTTGACATATGTGATGACTACTCGTTATTTCAAGGTTAAAATAAAAAATCTTACTCATGAATTGTACTTAGAAATTGCCATTATATATCAGGTATCAGATTACCCGAACCTTAGAGACCCATAACGGTTCATTTATGGTCGAGTGTTTGTGATGGAATAATAAAAGACATGTTATTTTTTAATTCATTTTTAAGAAGTAGGTTCTTATCGCTTTATTTTAAATTAAAGTATTTTACATTTAAACATATTTATAACATTTAAAAATATTTAGTACTTAGTGAATTCACCTTTATTTTTTATAACATGTAAAATTCTATTATTTAGAGAAGCGTAAAGCGAATCTAAAATTTCTGATGTTATTTCTTCTTCCCAAACTTGAATTAAGTTTTTTTTTAATTCCTCAATGTTTTTTGATTTTTTTTTCCCGACTTTTTTTTCCATAATCGCCCATAAATTTTCTATCGGGTTCAAATCAGGGCTATTCCCGGGCCACGTCAACGATTTTAAGCCAATTTTCTCCTTGAATTCATTGATCTATAAAAAAACAATAAATTATTTATCATGTGGTCACAAAATGCATTTAAAAATATATATATTTGTACTCACAGTGCGGGCTCTATGGCACGGCGCAGAATCGTCCTGAAAAATTGGGTCCGCGGTATACTGCGTAATGTCCTCGATTGTTGGAATAATATGTTTTTTTAACACTTTTTTGTACTGAATGGCATTCATCGTACCCTGTACAAAATTTAGAGGTCCTAAACCGTATGCTGTCATGCACCCCCAAATCATCACGTAGGGTGAATGTTTAACGGTTCGAGTGACGCACGACGGATGATATCTTTCCCCACGTTTTCGTCGAACTATCTTTCTGCCGTCTGGACCAAAAAGGTTGAATTTTGATTCATCAGAGAAAACAACATTTTGCCAATCCTCCAAGGTCCAATTCTGGTGCTCTTTCGCCCAATCCAGTCTAGCCTTCTTCATTTTGTCCGTGAGTAATGGTTTCTTTGCGGGACTCCGTGCTTGGAAACCATGCTCCAACAGCCGCCTGGACACTGTTTTTACTGAAAATGTTGATGTGCTGGTAGACTGCACCTCTGCGTGTATTTCAGGTGCCGTTAAAAATCGATCGCGCATAACAATTTTTTTTTATTAAGCGATCATCTCGGGCAGATGTCACGCGCCCCCGTCCGCTTCCTTTTTTCCGTTCTATGGATCCAGTTTCTTGGATTTTTTTTAATAAAAACCTCACTGCACCTTCTGAATACCCAACTCGACGAGATATTTCACAATTAGATATGTTTTCTTGCGACAATGTGATTATTTTGGATTTTATCGCAATCGACATTTGCTTTGCACTTTCCATGATTGTTGTGTTATGTTCACTCAAACGCGGGTAAAACAAGACTGTTGAGACATTTTAAAATGTAAATATTGTAGAAAGGTGACACATAGTGTCCTTAATTTATTAAACAAAAGAAAGAGGTATCGATAAAGGATTTCTTAGAAAAAGGGTTCAGTAAAGTCAAGGGGCGCGGTAGCAGGTAAACTCGTATTTTTTTTTGTCTTGCGGTGTATATAATCGTATATGTAAATAATTAATTAAATTTATCTATTGTTATGTAGAGTATTTTCACTCTGGGGAATATCAGGGGTGCTCGCGGTACGAGAAAAGAGTTTATCTCGTGTATTTGTATGTAAATTTGCAAGATAATACGGCCGCGAGAGCGTTTGGAATACCACCCCAGAGTTAACATGTTGTACAATTTTCAAAATAGTATGTGAGTGTTGATATAATAATCAATCATTTCATTCATGATTGTCGTTTGTAAAATTCGCAATCTCAAAAACGGCAGTTTCGTAAGTTGGCAACGTATTTAGTCAATGGACTCCCAAGTTAGGGTTTTATTTAAATAAAGATCATGCCATCCCTCCCTCTTTTCAATCCGTGTCTCATGTCTCAGGATAGTGATCACGCCTGACTCCAGGCATGGCTCATCTGTGGATAGTCTCACTCCATCTGGAACAGTCTTGTGCTGTTCTGTAGGCATTTGTCAGTGATAATTATGACAAATTCAGTTACCAAGCCGCACCGCTCCATCTTATCGGTTGACGTCCACGCGACCTAGTCCTTCGACGCTTCCCAGGAGGATAGTTTTCTCCGAACCATGAGAGTCCCCCCTGGGAATACGTCCAAAGAGCTGCAGGATTCTTTTCACGCATGTGGATTTTAGTATGTATCTTATGTCTAGTTCTTGGAGTATAGATATATTTGTACCTCTGGCTGTCTACAGAATCCGCCGCTTTCGCCGCAAATACGGCAATGCCATAGATAAAAATTAAAAGACGCGTGTACGATATAATATTGTTGTCTATTATACTCCTTCCATGTTGAAATTGACGGATTTGCAGAACTTCGAGTTTTTTTCACTATTTAAAATATTTTCGGCATCTTCGAAATTTATTTCGATTTATCGTGACGGACTTCACAGTTAGCAGTAAGCATTGCTTTCAGCTGAATATATTTTAATACTTTTAATCGCCCAACTCCAGTACTTTGTCACTATCAGGTTTTTCGGCATATAAAAAAATAGTTTTTTCGGAGTATCTATTGATTTACTTCTGCATACAGGCACAACGAATAAAAAAAGAAGTTTTTAAATGGAATATCGCTGGATACTTGATAGCGCTTGACAAGTAACAAGTAAACAGACATGCAAACAACCCATAGAAATATATAACTTCTCTATAAAATCATAAACTTTTTTTGTAAAGACAGTCGGTGATGTCACACCGCTTCCGAAGACGTCTTACTTAATGACGTCACGAATTCCTCGTTTTTCATTTTATTCAAATGACTAGAGTTAAATTATTTATCTCCCTTATTTCTCTACAGATTTCAATAAGACTAGTACCAATTGTCTCGTGATTTAAAAAAATAATTTATTAGGTAACCCATTAAAATTATCTATTATAACATTAAAATAAAGTTTCTTCGACTGTCTAACTAGGGTAAGTAACCCTGTTCTAAGACAGTATTATTTTTCTTTTTACTGGCATTGGGCGTTCGATTCCCGCCAGTTGGAAGAAAAAATTCAAGAATTATCTTTTTATCTATTGGCCTTCCGTATCCTCTCTTTTTCACCTGCGGACACGCCTCTTAAATAAAGGCTTAGTGTCTACGCTTTGCTCCATCGCACAACATCTTCGGTGCCGCGGATCCATCTTATTTGTTCATTGCGGATTCGATCTCTAAGGGTTCTCCCTGTGGATTGCCCTTAAAGTTTTCATATACGATTTTCTAAGCAGATTCTTTATCCTGGTTCTGTCAGCCCTTGTTTCTACATGTATTCTTACCAAATTCCAATTAAAGAGAGAAATAACTCTCCGTTACAAGCCGAAGCTGAGTCTCATTGACATTAATAATAACATTAATAATTCACATAAATAATGTTGAAAGAGTCCGACGAAAATTTTAAGATTCATTAATTTCAAACTGCGTCTTCGTTAAATTTTTGAATTTCCCTACTCTGGAGAATTGTAGGAAAATAACGGACATATTTTTGTATAAAATCATTAATTCTAAATTCGATTGTTGCGAACTCCTGGATCTAATAAATATTAATATACCAACACGTGGAACTATACAAAATAGTTAATATTATTGTCACCTTTCTCAAACCAACTATCTTTGTCACGCACCTATACCGCGTATACACAGATTAGGAAATAAATGTATCTCTCATGTCGACATTTTTAGCTTGAGTCTCTGTGAATTCAAATCATCTCTTAATAAATATTTTATGATGTTCTATAGTATCGATTAACATGTTTTAATATTGTTTTTAAATTTTAAATTTTTGTATATCTAACTAATTCATTATATTGTTGTATTTATTTATTTATGACAAAATACAAGGTTTTTAAATTTTACATATTACATTTTATTACATATTTTATTTGTACGAAATATTCCCAATCAGCAAAAGTGCTGGTATGAGGGGATATTATAATAACACAATAGTTTAAATAAAAATTCAATAAAATAACATCACATATCACTCGTCACACGGGCTGTGAGAACTGTTTTATTTCGGTGTTTTTTAAGTACGTACATGTTTTGTATATTTTTAGATCATTAGAAAGTGAATTGTAAAAATTTATTACTTTATAAAAAAACTGTTTCTTTTTCTGTTGGTCCTAGGTTGTTCGCAAGTTAAATTATTTGATGCTCTTGTATTTATTTTATGTATGTTGTAGTTATTTTATATTGTAAACGGCACTTGTGCCGTAAACTAAATAATAAATTATTAAATTTAAAAAAAACTGAATCTGCTTCCATAACACTTAATGTTATGGAACATACACACTCATTCATCATATTTCACTTCATATACCATACTCCACACACCACACTCCAAATTCACTAAACAGCAACAACACCAACAAAAATAGAAAATATGTTGATATTGATCTATTCCTTATTACATCTTTTTGACCTGTTTAGAAATTTACATTATCTAGTATTGTGTTGTACGCGTTATTTTTTTGTATGGGAGTTATAATTTTTTTACCTTGCTTGCACAAGGTTTATATTTACTTCAAAGGGATACTTATTTAAATAAAATAAAATAAATAAAAAAAAAAATGAATAAAAAAACAACTTTGTTTTTAACCACTAATTTTTATTTTTCACCGACCGGTTTCAAAGCAAACAAGCTTCTTTGTCAAGGTTTATGTAACTAATGAATTGATTCCTTTTTTATTTATTTATTTATTTCTATCATGTTTACTAAATACTACACGTGGACCCAATAAATCAAGTGTTTTTTTTCTTACACGGGTGGTAATTTGATATCATTATTTTCGAAGTAAGACAGGAGAGGACTAAAAGAAATATTGTTTATTCGGTAATTAATTATTGTTTCGATTAAGATTTCTAAGTTGTCTAATTTTAAAGCTTGTTTGCTTTGAAACCGGTCGGTGAAAAATAAAAATTAGTGGTTAAAAACAAAGTTGTTTATTTATTTATTTTATTATAATGAATAACCACAAAGTTTGTGCTTTAAATATAAACTTTATATAGGATACTTATTTGTTTGTTTACGTCAAAAAACAATTTTGTATTAAATTTAATGAAATGAAAAACTTTGTTTCGTTGATAAAATATGCTTATAATATGAAAGGATCGGGTGAGATGTTTCGGCTTTGGCCTGTTTTGGGAGCTTCTCCGCATTTGCTCCAGTGACAAGGAGACCACAAAAAACTCGCCAGGAGAAGGCGGATTGTTGTCATTCGTCAACAGACCTTCCGATACACTTGAAGAGTGTTCGGCATTTGGTGTCCTGCTATCATTGATACCTTTTATTGCCTTTACTATATCTATCATGCATAATGTTACCTCTCTTGACAGGTCCTTGTAACTAATTACTACATGCACATCGTGTAAATCCTCATTTAGACTTCTGCATCGCGCAATGTGCGTTATTGATGCAGTTTTAAGTTTATGTTTTTATACCAATATATCACTTTGTAAACAACAATAAATGAAGATATTCAAACAATTTATAACCCAATTTAAGTGTTTCATTGAATTCATCGACATGAGGATAAAAACAAGCAGTAGGCGAAACGGTCACTGGGCGAAGTTATTAGTAAGTTTTGATGTAGTTTGTGGCGTATTTTTGTCTGGAATTCGTGCAAACTCGATTATGTGCGTAAATATTTCAAACTTGCCATGTATTTTAAGATGTGTGAATCAGTTTTTTATATTGATAAAACACACTTACCTGTCAATATTATCTCATGTACGTTAGATACATGGCACATAGCTGCCCAGTTTCATGTCGAGCGTAGCGCTGGCGAGTCGTGTCGAGCTAACCAAGTTGAATTGTGTTTTGTTGCGTGAAAACACCTCTATTATTTTAAAACATTGATGTTTGTAAGTGATAAATCTTAGTGGAAGTTCATTGTAATTTATAATACTCGTATAAATTTAAATCCTCAAATTTGGATTAACCAGTGACCATTTTCATCGATTTCGCGACATCTACGGAACTGGTATCTTGATTATAAAATCAAAATCAGTAAGGATTGAGAAGTCAAAATTATATAATTGTAATTTAATGTAATTATTTTTGTCTCTTTACGAAGGAGGACCTTTTTACGAAGTGTTACGGGGTAAATACAAGGGTTTATTTAATGTTATTTTAATGAGTGTAAATACGTGGTTCTTCCTTTACCAAGTTCTTGACTGTTTCATCCCGGTGAACTTAAGGACTGTCAATTAAGACGCCCAAACAGTAATGTATTAAAAATGTACTTTTATTTCAATCAGTTAGGTTCAGTTTTATATAAAAAAAGAAAAAAAAAGTTTGAAGTTAAAAAATTGCTGCGTTTTCGTCAAAATTGACAATGACAAGAACGTATCAATTATTCAACTTTGAACTTTATTAAACTTATTTTATTATGCAACTGGCTCTTAGACATATAAACACCCCTTTGATCCTAAGGTTTTATATGTACGCAAATTATTCTACGAGTATTTAAGTTTTTATATTTACCGTATTTTTCGGACTATAAGACGCACTTTTTTACTCTGAAAATTAAACCAAAAATTGGGGTGCGTCTGATGGTCCGATGCGTCTTATCGTCCAAAACATTTTTTTCTTCTTAAAATTGATAGATTGGGGTACGTCTTATCGTCAGTATAATATGGTAGTTTATAGAAAGTTTTAATAAAAATAATTTGATTATAATTTTTATTATAAAAAATGTTTTTCAGTATGTGCTACTTATTTATAAATTTATATTAATCACTTAAATTGAGAGCTATACGTCAAACGAATTCGAGGTTACTATCTCATCGTCTGTATCCGTGTCCCGAAGGATAAAAAATACATTTATGTGTGTGAAAAACAGCCCAATTCCTAGACGAGTGTTTTTTACTCGATGGCTATTCGCATTTAAAAATCCTAAAAAGCAAATCGAGTGTAGAAAAATCAGCTTCGTAGGGTAATAATGGTTAGCGCGTTGAGAGAATAATTTTACCGGTCAATGTTTAATTTACTCTGTTTTTTTATCCTACTGTTTTTTTTTAAAATATGTTTTTTGCTATGTATATATTTTACTATGTCTTTTACTATGTTTCTTACAATGTTTTTTGTTTTTAAAACGTATTTTACTATGTTTTTCATTGTATTTTCATTATGTCCAGTACCTTTATCTATTTTAATTATTGTTTTTTTTTTATGATGGTTCGGTCATGTGGAGCGAATGAATGATGAAAGAACGGCTAAAAAGATTTATGATGCGAATGTGTCTGGTTGTAGAAGTCGAGGAAGGCCGAGAAAGACATGGCATGATCAAGTACAACAAATTCTTGAAAGTGGTCATGTGAAAAGTCGGAATAATCGACGTGCGTGCATGAGAAGATGTATGAATGTGAAGGAAGCAAAGGAAGTGTGCCAGGACAGAGTGGTGTGGCGTTCTATCCTCTCTGCCTACCCCTCCGGGGAAATAGCGTGATGGTTAGTTAGTTAGTTTTTTTTTTACTCTCTTAGAACGGGGAGTTAGACAGTTAGAAGTTCAAAGACAGTCAAAGCAACTTATACGTATAAATTTATAAATTAAGGTATATTTTATGGTATTTGTCTATGATATGATATCGGCGGCCTCCGTGGTGTAGCGGTGAAGACGCTTGACTCACTCACGAAAGGTTCTGAGTTCGATTCCCGGTGAGAACACAACAATTGAATGGGATTTTTCTCAAACCTGGGTGTTCGTGCTGTAATTCACCACTGTAACTGGCCCTCCCGGCCTATTGTGATGCAAAAAAAGTGATCTTATTCGTGCTAGCTTTATATAAGTGTTCTTTTTAAGTGTACATATATTGTTTCGAAATGTTAATAATTAGTATATATTTTAAAAATAATTAGAAATAAGTTAATATTTGGACATTAATTTATTATGTTTGTACTATTTTAAGACAAAAATAAAAAAAATTAAAAAAAAGAGTTCATTGCAACTTTTTTGATGAGAAATGAATAACGACACATTAATTTATAACATAAAGTTACTAACACGTTAGTTTCGGCTCGGTTCCTCGTTGTTCCCTTTAATTTTTTAATGTATGCGATTGAGTTTTAAATGACTGTAATTTGACATTGTTATACCGTGGTTCCACTATTCGGACTTACCGCGGTAACTTCCGCCCGATAAAATACTCCACTATTTAAATATGCTACATCCGGTGCTGTTATATACGCTTGCAAATGCACAGTAAACCCTTTGGCGCATTCCGGCGGCCTCCGTGGTGTAGTGGTCAAGACGCTTGACTCACGCACGGAAGGTTCCGGGTTCGATTCCCGGTGAGAACATGAAAATTAAAAAATGTGATTTTTCTCAAGCCTGGTTGTTCTGTAATGTAATTCACCACTGTGATTGGGCCTCCTGGTCTGTTGTGGTGCAAAAAAAAAAATGAAAAAAAAGAAAATAAAAAAAAAAAAAAATTTCATGTAATCTTAAAAATCCACTAGGCACGATAAAATTTCATAGGATGGACGTTCATCCATAGTAATATTATAAATGCGAAAGTGTGTTTGTCTGTGTGTCCGCCCTTTACGTCTCAACGGAGCGACCGATCTATGTATATAATTGCATTGTAGTATTGGCAAATACGCATTTCATAGATACATATTTTTATTTCTTATTTTTTCGTGATAATATATGCTTGCTTGTTTATTAATTTAACTTAAAAATGTCTTTCTTGCTTACTGTAACACTTTATTTATTGTTTGCTTTACAGAATTTATTTCATAAGCTTATATCTTTGCATTTTTTGTTTATATGCTTACTGTTTTTTCTTGCATACCTTTGTTATTATTGTTTTTTTTTTACTTTGTAAAACTTTTTATTATATCCTTTTTAACTAATTTCACATATTTTTTCTGTATATTCTGTGTTTATTATTTAGTATGTTAGCATGTATTTCATTTTTATTTTTTGTAAATGCCTTTTAGGCGTTAATGAACAAAATAAATAAATAATTAAATATGTTTGGATAATTTATAAAGCGCCATTTTTGTGAAAATCACCTCAAGGGCGCTGTATAATAAATAAATATCCCAGCACGTCTTGCAGCTACAGAGCGCATTGACGGTTGGGATTCTAGTTCCTTGTCTCCAATTATGATATATAGGAGCTAGATAACAGCACATCTTGCAGCTACAGAGCGCATGGACAGTAAGAAATCTAGCCCCTGTTTACATTTTTTTTATTTAACAGTGAAGTTTAAAGTTTAAGTGATATTTTAAAAACGAAATAAAAAGCTAATTTTTAATAATAGACGTAAGATAACAACAAGTCTTGCAGCTACTGAGCGCATGGACGGCTGAAATTCTAGACCCCATTTACCTAAGTTTAGATATTTGATAGTTGATAACATTTACAAAATATGATAAATATAATTTGATAGCTAACATCACAAAAATTATTGTAGCTTCAAAACGCATAAACAAGTGGAATTTCAACAACATAAGAATGATTTCAAAAAGTTGACAACCTCGAAAAAGTAATTAGAATTAAAAATATATAAAATTAAATAAAAAAAGTAAAAAAATACAATAAAAAAAAAAAATCATTAATGAAGAGAGTGAGAGATGGTTGGTTTTTGTCGGGCGCCAGTAATTCGTACGATCGACTTGATTTTACGCACAAGTATAGTCGGAATAGATGGGAAGTAAATAGGCCACTCACATTTCATCCCGAAAATTAAAAATTAGAAAATAAATTAACAATGAGCAACTTTATTTGAAAATGACTATGTGGGATGTCAAAATAAATCAATTTGAAATCGTAAGTCTGATCATGTCAAAAGCAGACAGAACCGAAGGGCATATATGACAAGATTTTTGAATGTGGAAGTAGTAGTCTTTTAACACAAAAGTTTAACAGATTTTGAAATGATTTTAGAAAAGAAAAATACTGTCTTTTTTTTTTCGAATGATGTCATGCGGAATCGAAATAAAAATTGTCCATCTATTTATTATTAATAAGTGTTATTTCAACAATGTTTTGAGTATGTCCAAATGCTTGCAGACTGGCTGGATTTCCTTCCTGTGGAGTTATTCATATTAAAACTTGTTGCATCAGAGAGGGAAAAAAAATTGAGAAGGGAATACGGAAGTCTAGGTGTGTATGTGTGTAAAGTGGCCATTCGAAAAGCCAATCACAGGTCATAAGCCCTGTAAATGCCTAGACTTCCATATTCCCTTCTCTTAAATTTTTTTTCCTCTCTGTTGCAACAAATTAAAAAAGTTTTATTTATTTTACACTCCATAAACATATGCACTTTATCTAAATATGCATAAGGGCGGCCAGGTTGCCTGAAGGGAATTTCTCCCTACCTTCCTAAAGCGTTCAATTAGCGATAAAACATTTTATTTAGATATTTACATGGAAATGTTCACGTTACACTACCATGCGCGAGATATCTCGCCTGTGGCACCTAAAGGGTTACTGACAGGCAAACGCACTAACCAGCACACAATGCTACCGACTATTCGCCACTCGATTCATCTTCAAGATCTCGATCTTTCGCAAGGTTTTTTTACCTGGGAGTAGCCACCGATTAAATAAAAATAATATATTAAATATCAATACACAATGTTTTGAGTATGTCCAAATGTTTGCAGTCAGACAGATTTCCTCCCTAGGGAGTTATTTAGATCTAAATTTCTTGCAACAGAGAGGGAAAACATTTAGGAAGTATAAAAATTGGAAAATTGTTTTCAGGCGTTGCCCATTAGGTGAATTGGTTCAGCCGAATGAATCTCACCCACATGATAAAGGTTTCAGCTAGTTTACTTCAGAAAAGTCAGCAGATGGAAGAGTTGAGTTGAGAGCATGTGGATGTTTAAACATGAGCAGAATGGCGAACGCTACACAGTGTGTAAAGCGACCACTTAAACCAGCCAATGACAGGTCATAAGTCTTGTCCTAAACTTCCATATTCCATTCATTAAGGTATATCAATGATATGTAGCATGATATGTATAAACTTAATATGTATGTATAAAATAAAATATAAATATTTCATCATCATCGTTCCCTTTCCGCACCCAATGATGCATAGGGCACTGTTGGTATTCCAATCCCAGCGTATCTCGTTAATTTTTGTTACATGAAGGTAAGATGATTAGGCTTACGCTTCAGGTACCAGTCCAGGGACTATGTAATATTCTAGGCTGAAAACACCCATTCAAATAATTATATTTCATATCAACCATGTCGGGAATCGAACTCGAGACCTCTTGCATGGCAGGCTAACGCACTTACCATTACACCACGAAGCCGACAGCCTTTATATAAATATCTATATGCGAATATAATATATGTATATATGTGTGTATGTATGTTTATGAATGTGTTACAAGTGCCCCGACTCAACACGGAGTTTTCAGCGAGTCGGGGCAAGTCTCAGGCATGGGTCGCTATAAACTGTGTCTCTGTCCCAAATAAATGTATGTACAATTGTATTAATAGATATGTAAAAAAATATGAAATTCCCTTCTCAAATATATTTTCCCTCTCTGTTGCAACAAACTAATATCAATCCACCTTAATTTAACTATATCGAGTGGTTTTGAAGGATTCGTTTGTAATGAGCCAAGGTGTATAATTGAGAGTACACTCGTATTGAATGGCATTCTGTAGTACAATATGGGAGATTAAGCGATATCGTTTTATTTCAAATCACCGCTTTTGAATTATAAAGGTTAATAAACTTTTAAGGTTTTTTTAAAAAATATTATGTCGTATCAAAGCTACAGTACCGAATGTGTAAGTTAAAAATAGATAAAAAGTTGAGTAAATTATTTTATTTGTATTTTTTAAATAAAATTTAGCAATAAATACCACATATATGTGTGGCCTCAATCAAACATTTTATTTTTGGTTTTGGCATGTAGGCATCATTTTCCTTGGCAAATAAATGTTTGTCGCAAGAGGCAAAATTAGCAATTCACAACGGAGTCCTGGTCCCGACCCTGATGTATGAGAGCGAAGTATGGACTTGGAAAAACAGGGATGAAAGTAGGCTGGATGCGGTCGAAATGCGATCTCTTAGGCGAATGTGTGGTAAAACTATGTACGATAGACGCACAAATGTTGAGATCCGTACCTTATGTAAGGCTGAGACAAGCATTAGCGACAAAATCAAGAAAGGAGCTCTGCGCTGGTTTGGATATGTAGAACGAATGGACAGCGAAAGAACGTTTACTAAGAATATTTACAATGTGAATGTTGATGGATGCAGAAATAGAGGTAGACCGATAAAGACATGGCATGACCAAATCAAACAAATACTTGAAGATGAACATGTCAAAAGTCGGAATAATCGGCGCGCGTGCATGATAAGATGTATGAATGTAGAAGAAGCGAGATCTGTATGCAAAGATAGAGTGATGTGGCGTTCTATCCGCTCTGCCTACCCTTACGGGGAAACGGCGTGATGGTTTGTTGTTGTTGTAGGCATCATTTTCTCACCCCAAAACTATACACGAATTATGCCCGAAACGAGCTTTTCTGCCGTGGTGCAATCTGCGTAATTTCTTGAGTAAGTCCAAATGTCTGTAGACCGGCTGGATTTTCTCCCTAGGGAATGTGATAATTCCCTATTCCTTACAAAGTCAAACCGCCACACGCTTAAAATTCTCAGGAAACTTTTCTCAAAACTCGGTATTTTGCGCCAACAACCCTTAGCCGGGGAAGATTAATATATTCACTTTCAATGAAGCGGCATTGAAATGTAATAGTTAAAAAAAATAGTTTTTTAGATGGCCAGTGATAGTGCGTAGTTTTGTGTTCAAGAACTGCCCCCAATTCGCAGGCATATTCATTATATTTTTGCCAGTAATAAACGAACTCTGACCTAAATCTGTCGGATACGGAAGGGTTCGTTGAAACCGGTAATGGAACACGCATGATGAACAACAGTTTTAGTTCTGTTATTTTCAGACAATCAGGAAGTTCAGTGGTTTTTTTAATTTTTTTATGCATCTTATTAACAGCGCTATGATTTTAAAAGTTACGTATTTTTAAAATTACTCCGCGTGTGACGCCTCAAGTTCTCTTCCGCTTCATCTCGGTCAGTTCTGCCGATTGGTCCGTTGACGTACCGTAAACCGGAAATCTTTCACAACTCTCTTATTACTGTTTGATTTCTGTGAACAACTGACGTCGTTTTTTATCAAAATATTTTTTTATATTTCTTTTCATACATTTTCAAGAAACTTAACCGTACAATTTAATGCTCTAATTTTTACTGCGCGTAAGTAAATATTTTTCATATCCAATTTCCCGTAGGGCTGAACTTCATCATTGTGTTGTTTACTACAATAGTGGTGTAACTCCAAGTTTTGAAAAATTAGTTTTTATTGGCTAAAAGACATTGACTTATCTATTTTCTTCTAAATTAAATAGTGAAAGAACTCTCAAGTTCCTGAAAACATCCACTAGATGGGTTATTTGTTTTTATATGGTAAACATCTCCTTAACACCGTCAGTTCATTGAAATTTCGAACAGTAGACAATTTTGTTTGAATTGTTTAATAAAAATATGTTAGTAAGTAAGCACCCCCCTATCACGTCGTTCCAATATGTATGACGTCATGTATTCCACCACGCTGCAGATCCATACGATTTTCGCCGGAATGATAATTTTCGTTGTGCTTAATTTTTAATTTTTAATATTTAACCTTAAACTTATCAGGTATTAATTTTGAAACCTAACCGAAAAAAAAAGTAATTAACGTATATGTGTAATGGTTGTATTATACGCATGATTCGTAAAATTTAATAAGTCGTTCTATGTTTGGCATTAGATGTATGTATTTTTACATATTTACTAATGATGGTGATAAAATAATATTTGTAGTTTGTTATTTGAACGAAGAGTCATTTATCATTGTTTTATTTCCTTGTGTGAATAATGTAATATTATATACTCTAACCTCATCAAATCTTCATATTAGTTTGTTTATAGAACCAATTAGCTAAAAGTTTTACTTCTTCCCTTTTAGAAATAAATAGTGGTCGTGTTATCTATCTTAACTCCATTTGATTGTTCTTTTGGTTCCCTGGCAGGTGTTTTTACGAGCGTCTCGAAATTATAACCACTCTGCATCGCCATAAACTCCCAAAGTCATGATATTTCAGTGAGAAACACTTTTTATTATCCTTCTCCGCGTCTTAAAAGGCTCACTGCCTTAATGTTCAGTCAAAGCTAGGTGAAGCTCTTTGACTGGCGCGTACCTGTATTAAACACATTCATTATTATGACCTTTTGATTGCACGAGAATTTCAAAAGTGAATTTTTGACCTTATTCATTGTAACTACGAAATATGTTATCGGTTTATTCCCTTTTTGGGTTTTATTATCCTATTTTAATATTTTCTTTTTCATTTGTTTCAGCTGAGACAACGCGCCGTGGCCGCTTCGCCTCTCCGGGATTCGGAGGAAAATCTGATAGTGATACAATAAAAGATACTAACACTAAGCGTGCTCCTCCGCAAGGTCTTTTCAAAAATACTGCTTCACCAGTTACCAAGCGTGACTCACCTCGTTCATTTACCTCTTCGAGGTCTTCATCACATTCGCCACTCTCGTCCCCTAGTGCTTTTAAAATTCAACCGAAGAAAACCGTAGAAGTATCTAAATCCCTTTCGAGAAGTAGTCCAGGGAGTTTGCTCAACAGAATATCTTCCGAGTCTGGATCAGTTCAGAAGCTTATTCCGAACGCATGCAACAGTGATAATTTGAAAAAATTGGATACCAGGATCACTTGTGATAAAAGAACAAAAACCGTAGAAGACGAAAGAACAGAAAATAAAATAACGAAGTCTGCCACCGCTGATGCTGAACAAAGTCGTATTAAGAAAAGACTGAACCCTAGAATTAGTGATACTCTTCAGCAAAACGGTGGGGGCAGGAAGGAGAGAGAACTCAGATCTCCAAAAAGTGAAGAAAAAACTCGCAACATGACTCCAGGATATGATAAAGATTTTCGACCTAACGTTTTTAAACCTGTCGACGTAGATAATAAGATTCCAACTAATACGTCTTCCGTAGATAGTCGCACTTCTAAAATAGATAAAATTCGATGCACTAATACCAGTCTTTCCAATAGGATGGATGCTCTAGCTGCACTTACTAAAGAGACCTTAGCTAGAGTTGATAAACTTGCCAAGAAAACCCGAGAGTCTCCTGATATCGCAAATTCAAGTTCGTCAAACGTTTCTAATTCAAATAAAAAAAGCCTTTCGAGTCATAAAGAAACTGTTAATAATAGAACGGATTTTAAGAATAAAGAT